>NC_089833.1:15427046-15604546 GCF_035046505.1 Tiliqua scincoides
TCCACCAGGTTCTGGAAAACAACTTTCTATCTGCTCTGTCCATCCCGTGCACAATTTTGTGCGTCTCAATTATGTCCCCCCTCAAGCGCCTTTTCTCTAGAGACTGAAGAGCCCTGAAGGCTGTAGCCAGCTCCAGCCCAGTCATCCTTTTGGTCACTCTCTTCTGCAGCTTTTCCAGTTCCAGGTAGGGTTGAGAAACACCCATGTCTAAAAATTCCACTGCACACAGCTGATATATTAATAATTTAATTTCAAACACACACACCATAAGAACATAAGAACAGCCCCACTGGATCAGGCCACAGGCCCATCTAGTCCAGCTTCCTGCATCTCACAGCGGCCCACCAGATGCCCCAGGGAGCACACCAGATAACAAGAGACCTGCCTCCTGGTGCCCTCCCTTGCATCTGACATAGCCCATTTCTAAAATCAGGAGGTTGCGCATACACATCATGGCTTGTATCCTGTAATGGATTTTTCCTCCAGAAACTTGTCCAATCCCCTTTTAAAGGCGTCCAGGCCAGATGCCGTCACCACATCCTGTGGCAAGGAGTTCCACAGACCAACCACACGCTGTGTAAAGAAATATTTTCTCTTGTCTGTTCTAACTCTCCCAACACTCAATTTGAGTGGCTGTCCCCTGGTTCTGGTGTTATGTGAGATTGTAAAGAGCATCTCTCTATCCACTCTGTCCATCCCCTGCATAATTCACCCCTGCATAAATACCCCTTCGCTATTCTATCAGCAAAGCTGGAAATACCAAGACGCAAATACATCAGCTGGGGCCAAGTGGAGGGGTCTGCAGAGTGCGATCCAGTCGTGGTTTCCACCCAATCTGAAACCACCCAGTGCAAGAGGGGAGAGAGCCTGCTTAAACATTGGAACAGACTTTCTACAAAGGAGGAAGGTCGAGAGAGGAAAAACCAACAAGGCAGGAACCGTTTAGAGAAGCAAAGCAGGCAGCTTTCCAACCGGGAGGCCCGAGTCTCTCCACGTGCCAAAGTTGGCAAAATCCGAGTCCCGCTGCCAGTTATAGCTTCTCTCGGGGTGGAAAATGGTCCCCACCCTTCAAACACAAGTGCTCTTTCTTTCCACTCACAGACTGTTTGATTTTCCTTCCCTGGCAAGAGTATTTTTCATTCCTCCAGGGGACCAGGACTGATCCAAGAAGCCCCACTGCAGCTGCTAGGGCTTTACCCAGGCGAAGGGAACTAATGTCCCCTTAACCCAAGGAGGCACTCCAGCAACCTCTAGGTCCATGCTCAATGCAACAGAGGCTCCTGGCCCCATTGCATCACAGCACAGGGCTTTTGGAAGGAATGGGCTGTGTGTCCAGTGAGTTGCACTGGATTTTCTCTGTGTGGTTTTTTTTTAACGCTCAACCATCTACCTGCCAGTGCTTTGTAGGATTGTTTGCCCCTTATTCCCACCACCACCAGGGCACCCTACATTCCTTTTGTGCCATAATAAGCCCATTGGACTCCAAAGGAGCAAGGGAATGGTTTGCCAATTCGGTATCAAAGCAAACGGAATGTGCGGATTCCATAGCGCCCTTCTGCCTGATGATGGCCTCCGCAGGGCTTCTTGAACAACAAGGACTGCAACCTGGTGGGGCAGGCAATGGTGACAATCCAGCATTAAAAAAGAAAGAAAAAAGCCCGACAGCTGCAAGCCATTTCTCTCTCGCTGACAGCATTGTTGCCGCCGTCGACACGCATGGCTGGCTGCACCTCTGCTGCACTGCAGGTTGTACGTTGCCGCAGCAGCTTGCGGGGAACCGTTCTCGCCTGCATTGCACGGCCATCTGTGCTACCGAGTTGGGGCAGCCATTTCTCCCCAGCACCCCAGTCTGCTTCAACCTTCAGAGGCAATGCCAGTATAACTGATCTATATATAAGAGAGCCAGGGTGGTGTAGTGGTTTGGGAGGTGGACTTAGACCTGGATGATCCAGGTTCTAATCCCCCCTCGGCCACAAAGCTTCCTGGGTGACCTTGGGCCAGTCACTTTCTCTCAGCCTCACCTACCTCACAGGGTTGTTGTGAGGGCAAGAAACAGGGGAGGAGCAGCTGTGTAAACCGCCCTGAGCTCTTTGGAGGAAAGGGCGGTATAAAAATGTGAAAAATAAAAATAAAATAAAAAAATATATAACTAGTTATACACACACACAGATGTGTATAAGGTGGGCGACAGTCTGTCCTGGTCTGCTGGGATAGCGGGCAACTTTCCAGACTCAGGGCACTGGCAAACATGGTAAACTGGCCCCGGAAGAGATACCTTGGAAATGTAGTAGACGCACTGCTGAAAGGTGTACATGATGACTTCCTCGAGAACCGTCATGGCTTCCTCACTGGCAGTGATCGTGAGGGAAAAGAGAGACTCCTTGGAACCTAAAGCAAGGGGGAACAAAATGTGTGAATGGAGGTCCTGAGTGTGGAGCATCACGTCAAGACTCGTGGTTCGCCCAAAGGCACATCAACAAGAACTTGGAGAGCATCCTGAACTTGTTTTGTTGCTCTCCCCCCCCCAATGTGTGTGTATGTGTAGGAGAGAAAGAAGATAAGCGAGGCCACATTATGGAAGAATTAGCCAGGGTTCACCTGCTGCATTAGCCTTGTCTTGTGCTGTGAACTGTCACTGCTCATTTGAGAAGGGGGATTATGTTCCCTCTCAAGGGCGCCGGGAGGTGATATGGCGCAAAAACTGTGGATGGTGCTGCAGTTTTCCTGGGGTGGCCACACTACGACAGTCTGGGCGAGGTGGGGGAATGGGCGACTGGTTCAACGGCATGAAATCCTGTTCTCACCCAACATGGCGATTCTCTGACATCCTTGAGGAGGCAGTCAATATTTGCATCTCGGTTCCTATTTCTGTGTTTCCCATATACTGCACCTACAAAATGTCACACTGAACCTTCTTTGTCTAAGGCAGGGGTGCCCAAACCCCGGCCCTGAGGCCACCTGTGGCCCTCGAGGCCTCTCAATGCAGCCCTCAGGGAGTCCCCAGTCTCCAATGAGCCTCTGGCCCTCTGGAGATTTGTTGCAGCCCACACTGGCCCGACACAACTGCTCTCAGCGTGAGGGCGACTGTTTGACCTCTCACGTGAGCTGTGGGATGAGGGCTCCCTCCACTGCTTGCTGTTTCACATCTATGGTGCAGTAGCAGCAGCAAAGGAAAGGTCAGCCTTGCTTTGTACAAGGCCTTTTATAGGCCTTGAGCTATTGCAAGACCTTCATTCATTCATATAAGTTCATCTTTAATGTATTCATTTATGTATACTTATGTAAATGCATTCAAATTTTAAATGTAAATTAACTCTTTTTTCCCCTGACACAGTGTCAGAGAGATGATGTGGCCCTCCTGCCAAAAACTTTGGACACCCCTGCTCTAAGGAACGGATTAATATGGAGAACTTCCCCGCCCTACGCACAGCCCTTCAGTGCAGGGGTTACCAAAGTCTGGGCGCAAAGTCTGGGCGCAACTTTAGGGCATCATGGCACATTCAGAGGCATCATGGGATGTCCTTGTTAGACCCCCTCTCTGTCCCCCCAGTCGCCTCCATCTTGATCTCACAAAATCTCATGGCACCCTAAAGCAGGGGTGTCAAACACTTTTCATAGACTGGGCCAAACAGAACTCATGGTGCCTGCTGAGGGCCAGAAGTGACATCATTAAGCAGGAAGTGACATCATTAAGCAGGAAGTGACATCATTAAGCCACTGATAACCAGAAATAAGCACTTTGTTCTCTCCTAGAAACTCATTAGCTGCAAATGACAGTAGAGAAAAGACGCAAATCTTGTTCATAATTTCAAGATATGAGAGAACCCAATTATCACTCTGGGAGAACCCAATTATAATGGGGGGGGGGAGATAAATTGCTTCCAGGGGTCACATGTGGCCCATGGGCTATGTTTGACACCCCTTCCCTAAGGTGTCATGATGCACACATTGGGAACCACCAAGGTAGCCCATGAAGGCTTCCAGTAGCATACCAAGGGCAGTGGAGGGGTGGTGGTCTAACCTGGAGGATAGTCATAAGGGGGTGCCTGTCCCTTCAAATGCCAGGTTGACCTGGCCTTCTCTGCGGGGAATCCTAAGGCTAAAGTTAGGTCTACTCATTGCGTTGAGCTGCCAAGGGTGGGGTAGCGGGAGAGGTCTGTCCCAAGTATTACAATCCTATCCTAGGAGGAAACTTCATTGAATTTAATGGGGCTTTCTTCTGAGTAAGCATGCATAGGGACTGTGTCACCAGTTCCTGAGCTACAGCATCCAGTTATGGGCCCAACGGAGACAAGTTTCCTAGCAGCTCAATGGATGGTCCACGGAGGACAACAGCGCAGGTCTCACCTTTGATGTCCAGTTCCTCCTCCATGTTCTGGATGTAGACGGGGGATTTCTGCTGAACAAAATACAGAATTTCAATGGAGTTGGACATCCAGAAGAGAATGTGTTGAAGGTCGGGCAGGAGGTCCGTGATGGTGAAGCGGGAGAGAGACACGGGATCCTGGCTGACGAGACAAGAGGAGAGTTAAAAGACATTCCCCCTCCCCCAGTGCATTTTCTGGCTTCTTCCTTGTGTGGAACGCCAGCCTTCGAGTGGGATCCACGCCTGTTGGCCTGCATGATGGCAAAAGATGGTCACACTGGGAATATTTTGACTGCTGCATTAATGGATGCACCATCTGAGGGCTGCACGAGGAGCGGCCACGCGGCTGTGCAGGACACAGGCTGCCTGGTTCCAAGACCAGTAGCACAGACGGTTGGGCAGCCTGAACAAGGGTCCCACCCTGTCAATGATCTCTGCAGCAAAGGGAGGGGTGGCACACATCCAGATCCTCCTCCTCCTCCCCTCCTGAGTCAGCCACATACCCACGACAAGCCAAGAGGGCCTCAACTGACCCCACATGCTTTCCACTTGCCTCTACCAGTGGCGAGTGGGGATGCAGTTCCTAAGTTAAGAACTAGCGGCTGCAGCTCTTTGGGGGAGACCAGGATCAGTGCCTCCATAAACTGAGGCAGTCACCCCAGATGGGGGGGGGCATTTTGATCCACCTACCTGCCTCCCAATTCCTGCATTAAAAAGAAGCAGTAGATATAGAGGTGGAAAACAGGAAGGGTGGTGAGTTAGAGCAAGGGTCTCCAAACCCTGGCCCGGGGGCCAGGTGCGGCCCACAGCGAGCCTCTATGCGGCCCGCTGCCAGCCTCTTGTCCCCTGAAAGCCTCTGGCCCACTCGACTGAACATGACCAGAGTTGTGCTCTGATTGCATCTGGAGGGTGTTCTGAGGGCCGGAGAGGCTGAGTGAATGAGCCCCTCATTCATTTATTCATTCATCTAAGTTCCATCTCTATTTATTTAAATTTTATCTTTAAAAATTTTCCAGCCCTCAGCACTGCGCCAGATATTTCGTGTGGCCCTCTGGCCAAAAAGTTTGGAGACCCCTGGGTGAGAGCATTGGAAACTCTCTAGCCCATCCCATGCTTCTCTTCTCGACTTCTTCTTCGTCTTCTCCATTTCTCTCTTCTCTTTCAACCAAAGAAAGACAGAAGTGAAATCAGGGCCGGCCCATTCTTGAGGCAAACTGAGAGGGCTGCCTCAGGCAACAGATCTGCAGGAGGTGCCAACACTTTTGACATGCGCTCCCCAATTCACACTATGCTTCCCTCTATGCATGCAGGAAAAAGGATTCCCACAAGCATCATGCACAAAGAATCAATCCAGCAGAGCCTTGCACAATTTCTACACAACCAGCTATAACACACAGAGCCCATTTTCATAATTTTGTGCAGGAGGAAAAATGTGGATTACATTTTGTCATTTTGCCACCACGTTTTTGGGGCTCATTATGTGTTTTTTGTTTTTTTTAAAGATAATTCAAATGGCCACCCAAGCTGTCAAATTCCACTAGGGATCTTGGCCCAAAACTATCAACAGCATTTTCACTGCTTCATTTAAAATAATTGCTACCCAACAACATATCAACTGGCTGCACTGTGAGGGCTACATCAGAAGGGCGTGGCCAGGTTTCCGGTGATGATTTTCTTCTTTTTAACTTAGATCAGGACTCCGGCATGGGTGATGCCCCACCTTCTCTGATCCAAACCTCCCCACCCCACAAGCTACCGTTAGCCACAGACAGAAAAGCATATGAGCAAAGTATGGGGGCCAAATACGGAGAGCCAGAAAGATGTAGTCATGGTCTGGGAGTTGAACTTGGACCTGGAAGATCAGGTTCAAATCCCCGCTCGGTCGTGAAGCTTCCTGGGTGACCTTGGGCCAGTCGCTCTCTCTCAGCCTCCCCTACCTCACAGGGTCGTTGTAAGGACAAAAGGAGAGAAGAAATCAGATACACCGCCCAGAGCTCCCTGGAGGAAGGCAGGATAAAAATGCAAAAAATAAATAAAGCTTTGGAATGTATGGATTCCATTCCTGGGGTATTTTGCTAGAATTATGAGGACATCTTTGGCTTCCTTCAGTCTCCTTCAGATATTTCACCCAAGGAAAAACCTCCACAATATTGGTGCCTTCATGCTTTCCCCTCTGGCTAAGTACAGAATCAGATGAGGAATTTGAACCCAGTTTGGGAGGGGGGCACACCCACCTTCTTTACACTGTGCCCAGAGAGTGGGCACTGGGCACTGAATTTGGGGCCACCATGAGCTCAACTGTACAGTTATGGCCCTCCACATGGACAGATCCATTTCTGGATTTCCACAAAGTATCTAGTTAGGCCCTGATTTTCGGTCTCGCTGCTACGCTTGCCAAACGACAGCCCACCCCCACTCTCCCTATGTGTCAGTTCCTTCCCAGTAAACGAAGGTTTCTCCAATTATCTAATTAGGACGAGAAAATCTGGATTTGTTTTTCGGTACTGCAGCATATTTTTTTTAAAGCTTTTTTTTTAAGAAACAACAATTCAACCCTTTGCAAGTAAATTGCCTTAATCAAAATCCCTTAAATCTTGCATGAAATAACTCCACTTTAACAGATGTTTCTAGGCAGGGTTGGGAACCACGGAGAGGAGGGATATGGGGTAGGATGGGGGAGCAGCAGCACTCCCCATCCTAGGATGGCATAGATAAGGCGAGGCCTGGGGGTACAGGCCCTGGGTACCTCACCTGGGGGGGGGTATCGGATGAAGAGTCGCAAAGGGGATGGTGCAGGAGAAGGGACTGTGGTGTCAAGGAGGCCTCCTCACCACTCCAGTACTTTCTCCTGTACCTCCATGCAGACAATAAAATAAAATAGCTCCTTTGCAATTTCCAGTTGATACAGTGCTTTTTAAAAACAACTTGGGACATCTGTGTTGGTTGGCTATAGATTATTTATTTATTCATTCATTCATCGGGTAGTCCTTCAGTTCGATTCCCAGGGCCTCCGGTGCTGACTTTGCAGCAGGAAGGCGGTTTGTTGGATAACTCCTGTGCCAAGCTAACCCAAATTCTGTGCTAACCCAAATCCTGTGCCAAGCTAACACCAGCAGGGCTCTGCAGCTTGGATTAATTATGCAAACAAAGCATATTTGCATAGAGAGTGCCAGGGATTCCAGGAGTTGAATTAGACAAGGCCGGAGCCTAGGACTGTGTGCACTTGGGCCACCATCAGGAACAGAAGAGGAATAGGGTGTGCAATGCAATATCAGCATCTCTGGTAGTAGTATCTTTCCACATGCGCTGCCTCCGACGCATTCTCGGCATCACCTGGCAGGACAAAGTTCCAAACAACACAGTCCTGGAACGTGCTGGAATCCCTAGCATGTATGCACTGCTGAAACAGAGACGCCTGCGTTGGCTCGGTCATGTCGTGAGAATGGATGATGGCCGGATCCCAAAGGATCTCCTCTATGGAGAACTCGTGCAAGGAAAGCGCCCTACAGGTAGACCACAGCTGCGATACAAGGACATCTGCAAGAGGGATCTGAAAGCCTTAGGAGTGGACCTCAACAGGTGGGAAACCCTGGCCTCTGAGTGGCCCGCTTGGAGGCAGGCTGTGCAGCATGGCCTTTCCCAGTTTGAAGAGACACTTGGCCAACAGACTAAGAGGCAAAGAAGGAAGGCCCATATCCAGGGAGACAGACCAGGGACACACTATACTTGCTCCCAGTGTGGAAGGGATTGTCACTCCCGAATTGGCCTTTTCAGCCACACTAGACGCTGTGCCAGAACCACCATTCAGAGCGCGATACCAGAGTTTTTCGGGACTGAAGGTTGCCAATGGGTAGTAGTATGAAGTCTCTGGATTGGTCAGGGCTGGAATAAGTAGTCAGGGCCTTACCTGGTCATAGGGTGGAATAGGTAAGGAGAGGGGCTGTAGCTCAGCAAGCCAAGTCTCTACTGTCCACGCATAAGGTCCCAGGGTCAATCCCTGACAGCATCCCCATGTAGGGCTGGGGAAAGGTCCCTTGTCTGAAACCCTAGAGAACAGCTGCTGCTGCTGCTGCTGCTAATGGTCAGTGAACACAATTAGCTAACGATCTGACTCAGTAAAAGGCAGCTGCATAGACACCTATCTGCTGCACTCCCAGCTCAGGCCCAGGGTTGGTCCATTCATGAGACCAACTGAGAAGGTCATCTCAGGTAACTTACTGGAGGGGGCTGGTACCTATATCCATTTGCCCACTTGTCTCCACCACCATCTAGACTGGAAAAGGAAGAGGGAATGAAGAGAACATGCAGAGTAGAGTGGCAGGCTGGAGAGTCTGAGGCGCTCTGCTCCACACTTCCTCTTCTGCTCTGCCTCCCTCTTCCTTTTCCCCTGCAGGGAGTAGGAGGAAAAGAGGACAGAGCATCACTAGTGAAGGCGGTGCAGCGATTGGCCTCCCAGAAGGACTGGGGCTAGCCCTTTTCAGGCCACAAGCTGGAAATCACATCCTTACTGACCTGGCCTTGGATCGCTCACACCTTGGCTTCAACACTGTTCTAAGCCAGCACGTCTGTTACACGGATAGCACGGTCAAGACACACAAGGCCTTCCATTATCAGAATAACGATGATGCCCTGTCCATATGACCTCAGCCAAAAATCCACTGTCGATAGACTGGAATTAGGCAAACCATTCAGCCTCAAGAATCAAGAACTAATACGGAGGTTCTATTTAGCTATCATGGCTAGTCATTCTCAACAGATCTCTCCTCTAGGCAGTGGCACATCTAGGGAAAATGGTGCTCATGGCAGGCATTGAAATGGCAATCCTGTCCAAAAAGATCATGGGGTGTGAAGCCACCTGTCCCTCCAAATGAATTTGCATGTTCCCACTTGCCACACCCTATATATGCCGCTGCCTCTAGGAAGAGCTCTTTATTTGGAGCCTGTCACCAGCCCTCGACATCAAAGGGTTGGATCAGACAATGTCAGACCCCCAAGGATCCAATACATGTGTGGTGGGGAGTGAAAGGGAGTCCCTGCTCACCTCTAACATCCCCAGGCATCTACATGGAAGCACAAGGATTCTGAATAAGGTCCACCTGCATAAACTATTATTAGCACAGACAACTCCCAGATATTGTCTGCAGTACTGACTCAAAGTATTCTCAAAGTAATACTGACTACAGTATTCCCAAAGGATCTCCTCTATGGAGAACTCGTGCAGGGAAAGCGCCCTACAGGTAGACCACAGCTGCGATACAAGGACATCTGCAAGAGGGATCTGAAGGCCTTAGGAGTGGACCTCAACAGGTGGGAAACCCTGGCCTCTGAGCGGCCCACCTGGAGACAGGCTGTGCAGCATGGCCTTTCCCAGTTTGAAGAGACACTTGGCCAACAGTCTGAGGCTAAGAGGCAAAGAAGGAAGGCCCATAGCCAGGGAGACAGACCAGGGACAGACTGCACTTGCTCCCGGTGTGGAAGGGATTGTCACTCCCAAATCGGCCTTTTCAGCCACACTAGATGCTGTTCCAGAACCACCATTCAGAGCGCGATACCAGAGTCTTTCGAGACTGAAGGTTGCCAACATGTACTGACTATTGAAACCCCTGGAAACACCCCCCTTCATTCATTCCATAGACTCGTTTTCCAGAATAAAATCCATTCAAAGCTAAAATCATAAGCACAATATAAAATAAAGAGACAACTAAAGCAGGAAGAAAAATCCAACATGTCAACTAAAACACATCAGAACATCAGTCCTAAAACGTCAAAATGGGTTAACTCACTGAGAGTGATGATGTGTACAAAAACATGCCAGGCCGAAGAACACATTGAAAAGAGCCAGGCTCCCCCTTTCAGGCTAAAGTGGTCCCCGTGTGCTCTATTTATACCCTCTGAAAGAGGACAGCTGCCTCTCTCGGACTAAATTTGGCAACTGCTTGCTGTGATTCAAGGCAAGTTCCCACACTGCATCTTTGTACAGATGGGGACACTTGAATACCAGGATGCTTGTATTATGCAACATGGGAGCAGCCTCACCAAGTCCTTTCTTATATACAGTGGGCTCTCGGTGTCTGCGGGGGATCCGTTCCAGGATCTCCAGCAGATACGGAAATCCATGGGAAGCCTGGCTTGCCCTGATGACTTCCAGTCCTGTCCAGGAGGCGTTTTGAGGGACAGGAAGGCCACGCGCAGACTTCCGGTTGCATCCAAGAGGCATTCCGACGCCCTCCAGCCACAGACTTGACACCCACAGATACTCAAAGCCACAGATGCCCAGTTTACGGATAAAGGGCCCCCCCACTGTCTACAGGGCAGTTTACAGAAACGAAAAGGGGCAATTCTATTCTGATGTGTGGTTTTTCTACTCCTGCTTAGAGATGCAGAAGACAAACCAGAAGGCCAGCATTTTAGAATACTGGTGAGCGTTGCATGGTGATTAGCAGTGGAGCCCACAGGATGTGTTTTCGGCAAGGGGCAGAGATGTCTGAATGTGTGCTCAAGGCCTGGGATTCTCAGGTTTTATTTTTCATTTTGTTATCAGCTCTGCTGACATCTGGGAACGGAAGGCAACTTGAATAAGAGACATTGAAATTCTGTGCACACTTTTCTCAGAGTAAATCCCACTGAACACAATGGGACTTACTTTCAGTAAACCTGTATAGGATGATACTGCGAGATTTTGGATTTTTGACCGATTGCGTCATGTTAGACGTGGAGGATCCAGGTTCAAATCCCCGCTCAGCGGTGAAGCTTCCCGGGCAACTTTGGGATAGTCACACTCTCAGCCTCACCTACCTCACAGGGTTGTTCTGAGGACAAAAGTAGGGGAGGGACTATACACACCACCCCAAACTCCTTGGGGAAAGGGTGGTATAAAATGTGAAGAATAAATATTCCAAAGAAAACCTTGCATACACTTATAATCTTGTTATAGTTGCTAGCGTGTTTTTACGCTACATGAATTCCTTATGCCCTTGTCCATAGCGATGGCACAGATTGTGGTTTGAGGTTTGTTTCAAATGCCAGCAAAAGAAAAAAGGACCCACCCAGCACAAACCCAAGATGCAGCAGACTTACTGTTGGGACTGCTTCTCTGCAAGTTCATTCGTTTTCTCCTAGAACCAGGGAGCAAGCAGAAAAGCCAACAGTGAATACAAGCCACTGACAGAGGGAAATAACCAGTAAATACCAAAGCCATGTGACCAGACACAATTTGGCAAGTTGTACTTTTTCCCATGTAGCTGACACAGAAAGGTTGGCCTGGAGAGGTAGCAGAAGATTCCCCATTCCTCCCTGTTTCACACAGCTCGGGAAAAGGCTTTTACAAACATAAGAGCAACCCCAGTGGATCAGGCCAAGGGCCCATCTAGTCCAGCTTCCTGTATCTCACAGCGGCCCACCAAATGCCCCAGGGAGCACACCAGATAACAAGAAGACCTGCAAGGCCTCCTGGGAATTGTAGTTTAAGAACATAAGAACAGCCCCACTGGATCAGGCCATGGCCCATCTAGTCCAGCTTCCTGTATCTCACAGCGGCCCACCAAGTGCCCCAGGGAGCACACCAGATAACAAGAGACGTGCATCCTGGTGCCCTCCCTTGCATCTGGCATTCTGACATAGCCCATTTCTAAAATCAGGAGGTTGCACGTACACATCATGGCTTATGACCCGAGATGGACTTTTCCTCTAAAAATGGAGTCTTCAGGCGCCAGCACACACAAACAATTGACCAAAATAACAATAGTGTGGCGGGAGTATTGGGGTGAGCGAAGATTTCAATACAGAGCAGAGAAGCAGGTGGTGTCCTGTTTGACATTCTCCTTTAAGCACAATGGCATCTCATAAGAACAGCCCCGCTGGATCAGGACATAGGCCCATCTAGTCCAGCTTCCTGTATCTCACAGCTATCTCACAGCGGCCCACCAAATGCCCCAGGGAGCACACCAGATCACAAGAGACCTGCAAGGCCTCCTGGGAATTGTAGTTAAGAACATAAGAACAGCCCCACTGGATCAGGCCATAGGCCCATCTAGCCCAGCTTCCTGTACCTCACAGCGGCCCACCAAATGCCCCAGGGAGCACACCAGATCACAAGAGACCTGCAAGGCCTCCTGGGAATTGTAGTTAAGAACATAAGAACAGCCCCACTGGATCAGGCCAGAGGCCCATCTAGTCCAGCTTCCTGTATCTCACAGCGGCCCACCAAATGCCCCAGGGAGCACACAAGACAACAAGAGATCTGCAAGGCCTCCTGGGAATTGTAGTTTAAGAACATAAGAACAGCCCCACTGGATCAGGCCATAGGCCCATCTAGTCCAGCTTCCTGTATCTCACAGCGGCCCAGGGAGCACACAAGACAACAAGAAGACCTGCAAGGCCTCCTGGGAATTGTAGTTAAGAACATAAGAACAGCCCCACTGGATCAGGCCATAGGCCCATCTAGTCCAGCTTCCTGTATCTCACAGTGGCCCACCAAATGCCCCAGGGAGCACACAAGACAACAAGAGACCTGCATCCTGGTGCCCTCCCTCCCATTCCAACAATCTTTCAAAATGAGAGGCATATATAGTGTAACCCCAGTATCCACGGACCCAGCATCCTTGAATGCGACTCACCGTGAATCCTGGGAAAAAGCTACCTCTGGTTTGCTCGTCAAACCGGAAGTGACAACGGATTCACGTATCCATGGATTTCCATATCCCTGGGGCGCTGGAATGGACTGTAGAAAAGATCTACTCACCCACACGGTTCTCTGGATCATCTTAGCCGATTTGAGAAGCAGCTGCCCAAACTCTCCCGGCTTGAAATGGCTAGCGGAGTGCTGGACGCAGAGGCACAGCAAGAAGGCCGGCGTCAGCTTGTGGTCGTCACCGGTGGGCTCGATAAGGGTGACGATCCTCCTCAAGAGCAAGTCTTCACTGGCTCTATCGAACTCCAGCTGCACTTTCCTCCGGCTGCCTCTCCGTCCAGAGGGAGGCTGCGAGCCCTGCTTTTTGGTCGCGGCAGAGGCCTTGTCCTTGAGCCGGTTGCCGCACATCTTGCAGGTCGAGGACAGCTCCGGCTCCGAGGCCCGGCGCACGGCCTTGAGCCTCATCAGGGTCTGGGCAGGAAGCGGCTGGGTCTTCAAAGGGTCCTTGTAGAGGAGCAAATAGTAAAGGCCCAGGGAGATCAGGTCCCCGTGATGGAGCATTGCCGTCCGCCCCACCTCAGAGAAGTTGATGGAGACACTGGCACCTGGGATGGGCTCCAGGACCAGTTTCTCTTCGGAGCGGTGGCGGGAGCGGCCAGACACCTTAATCCTCCGGATGGTGCAGTGAAGGGGCAGAATGTCCGGGGCGGAAAGGCTGATGCTGGGCTTGCTGGCCTGAGTCCTTTGGCCCACGGTGTGCTGGTCGCCGTTCAGCAAATAGACCAGGCTGTCCTGCATTGTGAAACACAGAAGCTCAGAGAGTCAGCGAGCACAGATACCGACCTCTGCAGAGACTGGAGTTACTTTTTAGAAAGCAAAAATCAGTAAGAAAACAGCCTTACACAACCTGGAAGTGGCTTACAGAAACAAAGAAGACTGTCCTGCGGCCCTGCACGTGGCGCAATTCTATTTTTTTATTTTTACTTTTAAAAAAAGGTTTTAAAAAGGGGATGCCTGTATCCGCAGCATCCATGGAAAGTGAAATCCGTGGATGTTGGACCCGCAGATAAGGCAGGTCCACTGTCTATCCCAGGGGTGCCCAAACCCCGGCCCTGGGGCCACTTGCGGCCCTCGCGGTCTCTCAATGCAGCCCTCAGGGAGCCCCCAGTCTCCAATGAGCCTCTGGCCCTCTGGAGATTTGTTGGAGTCCACACTAGCCTGATGCAACTGGTCTCAGCATGAGGGTGACTGTTTGACCTCTTGCGTGAGCTGTGGGACGAGGGCTCCCTCCACTGCTTGCTGTTTCACATCTGTGAGGCAGAAGTGGCAGCAAAGGAAAGGCCAGCCTTGCTTTGTGCAAGGCCTTTTCTAGGCCTTGAGTTATTGCAAGACCTTCACTCATTCATATAAGTTCATCTTATATGGCAGGAGGTCTGGTCTAGAGGGTAGAGCCTCCATTTGCCTGAAGATAACATCCACAAGGTCGCCAGTTTGAGGCCACCGGCACCGTGCGATCTTGAAGCAGCTGACAAGCTGAAGCCGAGCTATTCCATCTGCTCTGAGCGTGGGAGGATGGAGGCCAGAATGTGCGACCAGATCAAGAAAGAAACATCTGAATGTTGTGGTTTCTTGAAAGATAGAAACCTTCTTTCAATTGTAAAAATCTCTACGGGGATTTAATCAGCCTGCCTATGTAAACTGCCTTGAATAAAGTCTTGAATAAAGACCAAGAAAGGCGGTATATAAATACCTGTATTATTATTATTATCTTTAATATATTCATTTATGTAAACTTATGTAAATTTATTCAAATTTTAAATGTAAATTCATTCTTTTTTTTTCCTGACACAGTGTCAGAGAGACGATGTGGCCCTCCTGCCAAAAACTTTGGGCACCCCTGGTCTATCCTTAAAAAACTGATGGTGTGTCTTGACAATTTTAGCACCTTGCCAGTGTGCCACAGGATGAAAAAGGTTGAAAATTGCTGCCTTTTGGCATCAAGAAGGAATCTGCCTATGCAAGAGGGCCAAAAGGTGCTTACGTGTTGTTGGCTGTAACCTTGCAATAGCAGGAGATGCGGAGACTGGTAGAGGGACAACCGCACGGCATTGCCATTCTGCTCCTCCGCGGGCAGCTGCCAGCCGTCCCTTGTGCTCTCCAGACACCGAAGGGTCTCCGGCAAGGTGGAGTAGTGCCTTTTGAGGAGCTCCTCCTCTCCTTTGTCCTGCACGCCAACCTGGCTGAGGCTAGTCTCGCTCACCGTGCGCCGGAGGGTGGGAGGCGTGGAGTGGCCCTTGCATTCCGTCAAGAGGGTCATGGTGCCTTTGGCGCGGTTCCGCTGGAGCTTCCGAGCCTGGGCATTGATCCCTGGGAGGAGACACAAGCAGTGCACAAAGTTCAGAGCACCGCACAAGAGGAACACAGGGTTGGATCTGAGAGCACAGAGGCTCACCACACTTTCTAACACAACCTTAGATCTCGGGTGTCAAAACGCAGTGAGATCAGCCAACAGCCTCTTGGGAAGAGAAATTATGCAAAGCAGAACAGGGACAGACATTTTCCTCCTCTCCTCTCCACTTCCTTTCCTTTCCTCATCACTTCCTCTTCACCACAATGTCTCTCTTCCTTTTCAGATCCAAGGGCAGGGAGGAGGAGAAGAGGTGGAGGCAAGCAGGCAGGAGGCAAGTAGGAAGGTGCATGTAGGTATCTGTCATCAATAGCATAAAAACAAACTCTTTATTGCGCCTCCATTCCCTTCCTCGGCTCAATATCTAGATTGTAAGCATCTTGGGGCAGAGAGCTGTAGTTTTAACTTATATATATATTGCTGAGGGGGGGATTTGAACCTGGATCTTCCAGGTCTCAGCTCAGCTCCCAAACCACTACACAGCATGTTCGCTGAACTGTACATATGCGCTTTATGTAAAGCACTATGTACGTTAATGGCGCTAAATCAATCAGTAAAATAAAAGTTCATGAATGGTGGGGAAAAGGGAGGGGAGGATGACAGCGGATTGGCATCAAAGCAAAGACCCCCCACCCTCTGGTTCCCCTTGACGTTCTGCTTCCTGAACTGCACCATCAAACAGCAGAGAGCCAAAAGTACATGCCAAGCCAGGTACCCAGGACGCCAAGACAAAACTGGTTTTCATCCCAACGAACAATCCACTTGGCTCTGCTGGGAAAACAATGTGTCATTCCCCCCCACCCCCAACAACATTGGCTTTCTTCCCCTTCCCATGCCAAATCTCCCCTCTCCCCACCTTCTTCGAGACAAAAAAGATCTGTCGCGGATCTCGTGCAACACCCTTCCCCAACGGGCTGGCATCGAACTGAACATGTAAGTGCATTCCCCCCCCCCCAAATAAGATGAAAATGATCCACCAAAAGTGGGCTGCAGAGAACCATCTGCCTGTTAGCCAAGGAAGGAGGTCAGGATCAATTCCTTACCGTGCAGCTGAGGGTCTGCAAAGCTTCCCGACCCTCTGACATATACTAAGGGCACCAGCAATGCAATCGTTGGCTGCCAGGAACCTGCACACTGCAGTAGAGACTCTGCCGGCTTGCTGCAGAGAGGAGAGGTAATTAACTACTACACTCTGTGTGTGTGTGTGTGAGTTTCTGCCTCTCTTGCAAAGAAAACCCACAGCTGCCAGGAAGACTAATGGGGAGAGGGGGGTCTGAACCGTTGGCCCGGCACAAGCACAAAAGCCCAGAATAGATCCTGGCCCCAAACCCGAGTGGTAGAGGCGCCGTCCCCCTCTCCCGAGTGGAACGATCCTTGGTGTTCAATCCTTGCGGGATGCTGGAGGCGTGACTGCCTATATGCAAAGTTGATGGAAAGAAGCAAAGTTCAGCATGCTCTTGGCAACCAGAAAAGCATCAATGAACGTGGAGCTGGTGGCAGAGGACACAAATTTAGCTGGGGTAAAAAACAAAAACAGTAAAAAATAAATACAGTCACGTTTTGTTGGCCGAAAATAGTACCCCAAAACCTGACTGCCACACCCAGCTTTACAGAAACTCTGTGTCAGTCCTTAACATCCTCTGTTTTATAAGTAGCTTTCTCCCTTCTGATCACACACACCTTTGCTGGAAGAAGGCACAGCAACCCAGTCTCGCTTTAAAAATAAAAGGAAAAACGCCAAACAAGCCTTTTTTTTTCTCCCTTGGCTTCCTCCTCCAGTTCCCCAGTGGGTGCTCAAAACTGCAGTCTGGACATATGCGGAATACGGAATCTGGAACGGAGAATCTTTTCCCCTGCAGAGCTTAGAAGGATGGAGGCACCGAGCTGTTCCATGCACAAAATAATCTAGTCTTGTACTGGACAGGCAAACCCCTTTGAGTTAGCTGCGTAGACGGTCCCGCTTCAATCCCAACATGCAACCTGCCTTATTGGTGAGGAACTGCCACTTGGTTCTGAAATGCATTAAAAAAAATTATCCTTCCTTGGCTGGGAAAATGAAAGAGGTGACTGGGATGGAGAAGGGAGGGGGTGTTGTTTCTTCTGTTTACATGCCTTGGGATTAGGACGAGAAATGGACAAACAGAGCAGAGTGTTCTCAAACGCAATGGCCCGCAGCCATCACGGCCCGAGCCAAGGGACTTGCCTGCCGGAACATGGTCGCAAGAGGGATTCGGCTGCACAAGGCCCCATGCGAAGGTCACGTTCGTGGAAAGTGGCCAACCAAGAGACAAAATGGGGGTGTCTTTGGCTCAGCAATCAGACGTCAGCCGGAGCAGAGTGTCACTTCCTTTTCCTTGACAAGTAAATGTCTAGTCTGATGGCGTCAACCCAACTTGCATAGGAAAAAGCAACAGCAAAAAGGTCAAGCCAGAAAGACTGACCAACAGACAAGACAGATGGAATGCACACCTGAAAGACCTGCATCCAGCAGCCCAGTTTACCCCTCCCTTCTCCTTGTCCAGTGGCATAGCTAGAGAGGATGCGAAGCACTAAGCTTGCAGGTGCCTGAATGTGTCATGCAAGCAGACCCCTCCTCTCCCCTTCAGAGCCATTCTGGGTGGTGGGAGCAAAACGGAAGCATCTGTTCTTCTTACGACAGGGACTCTCTGCAGCTTTTGCACGTGGTTGTACCAGAGGGAGAAATCAGAATCAGAAATCAAATCTGGGGCATTTGGTGGGACGCTGTGAGATACAGGAAGCTGGACTAGCTGGGCCTCTGGCCTGATCCAGTGGGGCTGTTCTTATGTTCTTAACTACAATTCCTAGGAAGCCTTGCAGGTCTCTTGTTATCTGGTGTGCTCCCTGGGGCATTTGGTGGGCCGCTGTGAGATACAGGAAGCTGGACTAGCTGGGCCTCTGGCCTGATCCAGTGGGGCTGTTCTTATGTTCTTAACTATAATTCCCAGGAAGCCTTGCAGGTCTCTTGTTATCTGGTGTGCTCCTGGGGCATTTGGTGGGCCGCTGTGAGATACAGGAAGCTGGACTAAATGGGCCTCTGGCCTGATCCAGTGGGGCTGTTCTTATGTTCTTAACTACAATTCCCAGGAAGCCTTGCAGGTCTCTTGTTATCTGGTGTGCTCCTGAGGCATTTGGTGGGCCCCTGTGTGATACAGGAAGCTGGACTAGATGGGCCTCTGGCCTGATCCAGTGGGGCTGTTCTTGTGTTCTTAACTACAATTCCCAGAAAGCCTTGCAGGTCTCTTGTTATCTAGTGTGCTCCCTGGGGCATTTGGTGGGCCGCTGTGAGATACAGGAAGCTGGACTAGATGGGGCCTCTTGCCTGATCCAGTGGGGCTGTTCTTATGTTCTTAACTACAATTCCCAGAAAGCCTTGCAGGTCTCTTGTTATCTGGTGTGCTCCCTGGGGCATTTGGTGGGCCGCTGTGAGATACAGGAAGCTGGACTAGATGGGCCTCTGGCCTGATCCAGTGGGGCTGTTCTTATGTTCTTACTACAATTCCCAGAAAGCCTTGCAGGTCTCTTGTTATCTGGTGTGCTCCCTGGGGCATTTGGTGGGCCGCTGTGAGATACAGGAAGCTGGACTAGATGGGCCTCTGGCCTGATCCAGTGGGGCTGTTCTTATGTTCTTAAACTACAATTCCCAGGAAGCCTTGCAGGTCTCTTGTTATCTGGTGTGCTCCCTGGGGCATTTGGTGGGCCGCTGTGAGATACAGGAAGCTGGACCAGATGGGCCTATGGCCTGATCCAGTGGGGCTGTTCTTATGTTCTTAACTACAATTCCCAGGAAGCCTTGCAGGTCTCTTGTTATCTGGTGTGCTCCCTGGGGCATTTGGTGGGACGCTGTGAGATACAGGAAGCTGGACTAAATGGGCCTCTGGCCTGATCCAGTGGGGCTGTTCTTATGTTCTTAACTACAATTCCCAGAAAGCCTTGCAGGTCTCTTGTTATCTGGTGTGCTCCCTGGGGCATTTGGTGGGCCGCTGTGAGATACAGGAAGCTGGACTAAATGGGCCTCTGGCCTGATCCAGTGGGGCTGTTCTTATGTTCTTAACTACAATTCCCAGAAAGCCTTGCAGGTCTCTTGTTATCTGGTGTGCTCCCTGGGGCATTTGGTGGGCCGCTGTGAGATACAGGAAACTGGACTAGATGGGCCTATGGCCTGATCCAGTGGGGCTGTTCTTATGTTCTTAACTACAATTCCCAGGAAGCCTTGCAGGTCTCTTGTTATCAGGTGTGCTCCCTGGGGCTTTGGTGGGCCGCTGTGAGATACAGGAAGCTGGACTAGATGGGCCTATGGCCTGATCCAGTGGGGCTGTCTTATGTTCTTAACTACAATTCCCAGGAAGCCTTGCAGGTCTCTTGTTATCAGGTGTGCTCCCTGGGGCATTTGGTGGGCCGCTGTGAGATACAGGAAGCTGGACTAGATGGGCCTATGGCCTGATCCAGTGGGGCTGTTCTTATGTTCTTAACTACAATTCCCAGGAGGCCTTGCAGGTCTCTTGTTATCTGGTGTGCTCCCTGGGGCATCTGGTGGGCCGCTGTGAGATACAGGAAGCTGGACTAGATGGACCTTTGGCTGATCCAGTGGGGCTGTTCTTATGTTCAGAAAGTGATTTTATTTCATGCAGTTTTTTCTTTGGTAAGCCGCACTTTCACCAGGCCCAAATTAGCTTTAGATTAGCCCTGCGGAGGGGTATTCCAGAGGCGATTTACATGCCATTCTGATGGGGCCTAGAGAATCGAATCTGTACCAGCCCAGATTGCGGACAGTTGCCCAGCAAACTCAGTTAAGCATAGATATCTTCCAAGATCTTCCCTTGACATCTTCCAAGGTGCACTGACCTACTTGTACCCAACCAATCTGGAGCAGCTAAGGATGACTGTAACCCTATTTAGGCCTAGGTCATTCCCTTGACCTCTTGGCTCGATTCAGCGATTCCCAGGCCACGTTCCTGATGTTTCCATTCTGTGTTCTTGTGTTTTTTTTCCCTCAATTTCTTCTTCTGCACCCCACTCATTTCAGCAGCCTTCCAGTGGATTCCCCCCCCCCCATTCATTACCTTCCTTACCTTTCTGAATCAGCAGAAAAAGGTTTACTTGCAGAAACCCCAACTGCCATTTACACTGCAAATAGGAGTCACTCATAAGAACATAAGAACAGCCCCACTGGATCAGGCCATAGGCCCATCTAGTCCAGCTTCCTGTATCTCACAGCAGCCCACCAAAGAGTGGCCATTCTTTGTGGCCAGTGCCAGAAAGCAGAGATATGGGGGGTGGATGACCCAGGGCCCTAAGGTCAAACATGGGCTCATCAGAGAGGTAACAGGAACCAAGAGTTCGGGATGTGCCAGAGCCATACCCCCAAGTCTCCACCCCCTTGATTCAAGTTGCAAACAAGTCATAATGGGTGGCCTATGCAACTCATTCAGAGCCCTTTTTAGAGTCACTTTGACTCGAGACTGAATCTTTCGGAAGTGAGTCAAGGCGCGAGTCAGGCATGGATCCACAGAAAACTTGGAAATGCTGGTGTGTGTGTGTGTGTGTCAGAGTTTTCATTTAATAGTAAGAATATAGAGCCATCCATACTCATGGCCTTGTACAGAGAAGGAGAGACCAGATCTGATAGTTCTGGAGCAAGGACACCAAGCTGGACCATTCAGAAATGGTCGAAGGTGATAAGATCAGCCAAGGACAGCCATTTAGAGGGAAAGTAGCAAGGGGCCAAGAACAGTGGAAAGAGGAAGAAGGACTCCCCACCCCACCCCGAGGAATCCCCGAAAGAAAAACTGGGCAGGTAGAAAGGGAACCCTTTGAGGATGGAGCCACGGAAACCTGGGCACAGAGGGAGTGCAAAGAGGCCACGAACAACAAGGCGGAATAGAGTTCGATCCGGTAGTGAGGAAATCACTGCTGAGTCGGTGCAAGGCACAGACT
The DNA here is from genome assembly GCF_035046505.1 of Tiliqua scincoides. Taxonomy (NCBI): domain Eukaryota; kingdom Metazoa; phylum Chordata; class Lepidosauria; order Squamata; family Scincidae; genus Tiliqua; species Tiliqua scincoides. The sequence continues at coordinate 15,448,404 of NC_089833.1, forward strand.
CCATAAGTTCTTGCTTGTGCTCCTAGGTTCTTATGGTAGGAAGTGACCCAGCAGAAGCCAAACCCTCATTTCAGTGCTCTCTCTTACACTTTCCCACCAGAGAAACCACAGTTTGGTTTCCTTATCTGTGGGGGAAAGGAAGCTTCTGTATTTACTTTGCATCTCACAAACCAAAAGGGGAGGGGGAGGAAAAAAACAACAGAGTTTTGACGTTCCATAGAGCTGCTACGGCAGGCTCTGGGAAGGCTCTCCGTGCCATACTGGAAAGATAAACACAAGTCCTTTCCTGAACGTAACCAGGTCTCTCAACCCTCTTTTGTATTCAGGCCTTTTGGTACCGATCTCCTGTCTGCCCTCCTGTGGAACTGAAGTTCAGCACAGCCTTCAATGTTTCAGAGATAAGAACTGGGACATGCTTGGAACCCACTGAGTCCCACAGCAGAGCAAATGCGGGGCTCGGGGCTGTGCTTTATTTGCTGTGCGAAATGCTGTGTGTTTGTTTCTGTAAAGCCACCACAGACTGAAAAATCAAGACAGCACAGAGGGCCCTCAATATCCATGGGGGGGTCTTTTCCAGGTCTTTCCTGGCCTCCATAGCAGGCGTAAAAACGTCACTTCCAGTTTCTCCAGAACTCTGGTCATTTCCAGCAGTCCTTTGATGGCCACAACCTGCAGATTTGCTTACCTATGGGTTTTGTTATCTGTGGGAGAGGGTGTCCAGGAACTGTTCCCCCACAGATCCTGAAAGCCAACTCTATTTCTTTTTCTTTTACAGGTATTGAGAAAGGTGGCAGGTAAAAGGAAAAGAAAGAATCATGAAACAGAAAAATAAAATTAAAAGTACAGTATCCCTACTTTTGGCCCATCCTGTGTAATTTTGTCCAAGGTCTCTAACAACCGGTATATTCAAGTTGCACAGCCAGGCTACAAATGTGAGAGCCTCTCACCTCCACTCCGCTCCTCCTAATGCCAGCTGTGCAGCTTTCCATCTCCACCACCGCGTCAGCCCCCCAAATGATCCACTCCGCGCTGCGATTGGTCAGAGCTGGGAAAGCTGCCCCTTTTCTTAAAATAACCCCAGCAGGAGACTGCCAGGAGTACAAGACCTTCCCCGCACGCTCCAGACACACCCCGGTTTCCACCCACGGATCCCCATTCACACATTTCCAGGGAGCGCTTGACATTTCACGCTTGCCTGAGAAAACAGGCTATTGTAAGGGGAAGGAGCGAGAGAGGTTTGCCAAGTAGCCAGAGAACGGCTACAAAAATAACTCTGTCTTTGCCATCCTTGTCGGCCTTTGGACTGCAAAAGTTTAAGCTCAGTGGGACGTCTTGGGTAGAGCCTCTACCTGAGTCAGTAGCGCGGGTGGTACAGTATGTGCCTTGTCCCAGGTTCGAATCCTGGTAGAATCCTCTGATAGAGCTAGGGAACGCCAATGCAAGCTCCAGCCAGTTAGCACAAGCAAGGCTGAGCAAAATGGATCCAAAACTTGGGCCACTAAGTAATCTGTTTTCAGAGGGATTTTTGCTTATGTGTCACCGTGCACCACATATTGCAGTCTTCAGCCCTCCTTGCAAGGTTTCTGCAGAACTCTCTTTGGCAAGGAGTGCACTAGAGCATCCCATGAGGTCAGCTTGCAGCGTCCACGCACGATGGACTTTCTGCTTATTCTGGGGGGAGGGGAATTGCTGGCACAAGAACATAACATAAGAACACTGGATCAGGCCATAGGCCCATCTAGTCTAGCTTCCTGGATCTCACAGCGGCCCACCAAATGCCCCAGGGAGCACACCAGATAACAAGAGAACTGCAAGGCCTCCTGGGAATTGTAGTTTAAGAACATAAGAACAGCCCCACTGGATCAGGCCATAGGCCCATCTAGTCCAGCTTCCTGTATCTCACAAGCGGCCCACCAAATGCCCCAGGGAGCACACCAGATCACAAGAGACCTCATCCTGGTGCCCTCCCTTGCATCTGGCATTCTGACACAGCCCATTTCTAAAATCAGGAGGTTGCGCATACACATCATGGCTTGTACCCCGTAGTGGATTTTTCCTCCAGAAACTTGTCCAATCCCCTTTTAAAGGCGTCCAGGCCAGTCGCCGTCACCACATCCTGTGGCAAAGAGTTCCACAGACCAACCACATGCTGAGTAAAGAAATATATTCTTTTGTCTGTTCAGAAGTGTGACCTCTGAAAGAAAGTATAAATCTTAAGGGAGTGTACCTGAGACTGAGACAGCCCCCTCCCCATTTTCGGCATGGGACCTGCTTCTGAGCAGTTGGCAATCCGGATGTTGTCAGGAAAGACTACAGAACTGCCTGACTTGGGCATCTGCTTCTCACAGAAATAACAGCCCCCCCTTTCCCCCCCTCCAGGACCAGCTTATGTGATGCATCCATGAGATCAGATCTGGAGTATTTGACAGTTCTTGTTCACTCTTGTGTACTTGAGGGAAGTGCACGGGCAAAAGTGCAGGATGCCATCAGAGCTCTTATGCTGTCAGGGACATATCTTGGGTGTGGCGAGGCACGGCCGGAGGGATGCTGCACGTGGACTCACCGGGAGGCAAGTAGTAGAGGTGGCATCCACTGCCTGTAGCACTCTGGGTGGCTCCTGGCCTATTGGTGGTTGGGGGCACTGGCAAATTTGCCCCCCCCCATTGCTTCTTGAGCCTCTGCTCCTCCAGGGAGAACAGCATCCACGCCCTCCCCTGGAGACCACCAGAAAGTGACTGCTTACACCATAAGCGCCACCCCCAGCAAGCTTCCAGCCAACATCTCTGAAGTCTCCCCTGCTGCTAAATCATATATTATCCTAATCACCTGATCAGCTCCAACTCCCTTCCATCTGCCACCCACCAGCCCCCTGCAGGGAGAGCCCAAAGGGTGAGATGAAGCATCTCCACCCTTCAAACAACAGATTAGCCTCCCAGGGTGGAACCCCCCATCTTTGGGAAAGACTTCGAACCTCCGCTATTGAAGCCCTGTTGGCCAAAACACCGACACCATAATAGGGGATGATGTTCAAAGCAGCGCACCAACACATTTCACGGATGCACGGAGAAAGTCAAGCCCTCAGACAAATGCATATCTGAGTCTTGTCAAGCCCCCCCCCCCCCCAGAAGACGTTTGCTCCATCAGCACAAGCAAGCCTTAGGATATCAGTGATGGAAGGCCAACACTGGCATTCTCCAGAGAATGACCTGGATGTCAGAAGTACAGTGGTGCCTCCTTATTCATAGGCTCAGCCCCTGCAGATTTGAGCCACCGTGGACACTGAACCCAAGCCTCAGGGGGCTTCCCACCACCAGAACTTCCAGAAACCAGAAACCAGAAAGATGTCCTAAGGCTAGACTTCTCTGCACCACAACATCTCCCAGACACAAGCCAGAAGTCGTGGACGCAAACCGGAAGGCTGGTTGAATATGGGAGGCCTGCTCACAAAGAGAGTCTGGTCCAACAAGAAGCTGACGGAACATACCAAGATCCAGGTCTACAGAGCTTGCGTCCTGAGTACACTTCTGTACTGCAGCGAGTCATGGACTCTTCACTCACAACAGGAGAGGAAACTGAACACTTTCCACATGCGCTGCCTCCGACGCATCCTCGGCATCACCTGGCAGGACAAAGTTCCAAACAACACAGTCCTGGAACGTGCTGGAATCCCTAGCATGTATGCACTGCTGAAACAGAGACGCCTGCATTGGCTCGGTCATGTCGTGAGAATGGATGATGGCCGGATCCCAAAGGATCTCCTCCATGGAGAACTCGCACAAGGAAAGCGCCCTACAGGTAGACCACAGCTGCGATACAAGGACATCTGCAAGAGGGATCTGAAGGCCTTAGGGATGGACCTCAACAGGTGGGAAACCCTGGCCTCTGAGCGGCCCGCTTGGAGGCAGGCTGTGCAGCATGGCCTTTCCCAGTTTGAAGAGACACTTGGCCAACAGTCTGAGGCTAAGAGGCAAAGAAGGAAGGCCCATAGCCAGGGAGACAGACCAGGGACAGACTGCACTTGCTCCCAGTGTGGAAGGGATTGTCATTCTCGGATTGGCCTTTTCAGCCTCACTAGATGCTGTTCCAGAACCACCTTTCAGAGCGCGATACCAGAGTCTTTCGAGACTGAAGGTTGCCAACAACAATGCTGAGGAGGCAGGGAGACCAGCACAACATCCAGAGGGCCAGGCAAAATCTTCAGATAGGCCAATGTGGTGCCACGACCCTGACCCCCTGCATAAGTGCTCTGCACCCCCTCCGCTAAGCCACTGGGAGTGCTTGCAATTTGCACCCACTTTTATTCACAAGTACACAGGCAGGGCATAAAGCAAATGAAGGTCACCCCACAGAGACTTTGCAAAGACCTTCCGGAAGCGCTTTGCGTATCTTATCTTGACACATCTTGATGAAATTCTTCAGACCATCCAGCAAGATCTGTATTCTCTCACCCACCCACCCGACCCCCGTCACAGAGGTGGCCCCCCCATCTCTGGTGGGACTCTCATCCAAAGGAAACCTGGGCTGAAATCCTATACGTAGTTGCCTAGGAATCAGCCCCACTATATGGTTTACTTCTGAGTAAGCATGCAGAGGACTGCACTGTAAAGCTCTCAGTGCGAGTCGGCCTCCAGAACTTCTCGCCACTCCTGCCTTTGCTTGTGTGAACGGAGCTGCATCCAAGGATCCGACACCCCTCTGCATCTTGTGCTTCACCTGCCACACTGTTGCTGTTTTGCCCGGCCTCCCACACATTCTTCCAGACAACGGACCCTGCGCATGAGATTCCCAACCATTCATATCGGCAGTGTTATTAATAACTCCTGCCTTGATGTTCTCAGCAGTGGGACTGCTGGCACAGACCTCTCGCTCTCTGCATGCCGCCGCTTCCCGGCACTTACCTCCCCGCAAGAAACGGAACCAGTCTCCTGCCACCCTCCAAGCTTTGGCGGCGCAAAGCACAGGGAACAGAGGAGGGGAGGAGGACCCGGTAGCCATGGTGCAGCAACGACAGAAGCAACAAAATGACAGGGTGTGTGCAGTGTATTTTCTTTTTAAAAGGCTCATTGCACCAAGAAGCTATTTATCACCTAGTACGTTTATATTCCCAAAAAAGCATGAATGCATAGTAACACGATAAGAGCCCTGCTGGATCAGGCCAAAGGCCCGTCTAGCCCAGGTTCCTGTATCTCACAGTGGCCCCACAAGGCAACAAGATTCCGGCATCCTGTCGCCAGCTCTTTGCATTCAGAGAGAGCCAATTTCTAAAACTAGGAGGCTGCACATACCCAGCATGGCTTGTAACCTGTGATGGACTTTTCCTCTAGAAATCTGTCTAATCCCCTTTTCGAGGCATCTAAACCAGGTGCAATCACCACATCCTGTGGCAAGGAGTTCCACAGACTAATGACGCACTGGGTAAATAAATATTTTATTTATTCTCTCCATGCGTATGCGCACACACACACACGCACACAGAGAGAGAGAGACACACACACACGAAGTGGCTTTTACTTCAGTCAGGTGTGTACTGCAAGTGGGGTGGTGGTGGACAGGTCGATGAAAGTGTCGATCCAGTGTGCGGCGGCAGTAAAGAAGGCCAATTCTATGCTTGGGATCGTTAGAAAAGGTATTGAGAACAAAACGGCTAATATTATAATGCTGTTGTACAAATCGATGGTAAGGCCACACCTGGAGTATTGTGTCCAGTTCTGGTCGCCGCATTTCAAAAAAGACATAGTGGAAATGGAAAAGGTGCAAAAGAGAGTGACTAAGATGATTACGGGGCTGGGGCACCTTCCTTATGAGGAAAGGCTACGGCATTTGGGCCTCTTCAGCCTAGAAAAGAGAAGCCTGAGGGGGGACATGATTGAGACATACAAAATTATGCAGGGGATGGACAGAGTGGATAGGGAGATGCTCTTTGCACTCTCACGTAACACCAGAACCAGGGGACATCCACTCAAATTGAGTGTTGGGAGAGTTAGAACGGACAAGAGAAAATATTTCTTTACACAGCGTGTGGTTGGTCTGTGGAACTCCTTGCCACAGGATGTGGTGACAGCATCTGGCCTGGATGCCTTTAAAAAGGGATTGGACAAGTTTCTGGAGGAAAAATCCATTATGGGGTACAAGCCATGATGTGTATGCGCAACCTCTTGATTTCAGAAATGGGCTATGTCAGAAGGCCAGATGCAAGGGAGGGCACCAGGATGAGGTCTCTTGTGATCTGGTGTGCTCCCTGGGGCATTTGGTGGGCCGCTGTGAGATACGGGAAGCTGGACTAGATGGGCCTATGGCCTGATCCAGTGGGGCTGTTCTTATGTTCTTATAAGTGTATACTTTGACACTGGCCAAAAGGCTCATTGCCACAACACGTTCTTCTCCGCATAACCGTTGGCGATAACAAAGCAGCAGGCATTCAAGCGCAAGGCTTATCAGGTAGCCTGCCTCAAACAGCCTTGGAACACAGCTGTCATACTGACACGGGCCAGGGCACTTGCTCGTGTGACAAATGCTGCCACATTCTTGTCCGAAGCGTTCATGCGCTTTGCAAATGTGTCCGCATCTCCCCATGCAACCGGAGAGATGGACCCCAGGACCCCTGCAACGTTGCAGGAGAGAGGTTTGGGCTCACCCCCAGGCAGAGCGCAGCTATCTGAGGAGCAAATGTGTTTCAATTTCTGTGCAGCACCTGAAACCATCTCCCAGTGGGTTTTCCAGAAAGAGATTAACAGTGGGACAAGCTGGGGGTACGAGCTGCCCACAAAGATCTAAGAAGAAGTGTTACCTAGGCAAGAGGATGCAACTTCTGAGCAAGTGTTTTCAGAATTCAAGCGCTCATGCGACTCCCTTGTCCACATGATGTAAAACAAACATCCTTCCTTCTGGGCAACGTATGTTCAGGCCAAGGCCAGCATAGTCCAAGTTTCCACTGAAGCAGAACCAAAGATCCAAAGCCGGGAGAGAATTTGGACGCAAAGACCAGCAGAGGTTGCTGGACAGAAACAACACACAGGCTGGAATCACATTTACTCAGGCCGAGCTTCCTGAAATATGTTGGTCATCTCCGTGACCTGCGGGGTTCGAGGGAAGTGGAAAAAACCAACAGGTGCTGTTTTTGTTCTGGGAATGGAGAGTGGCCAAGATGGGTTGGAGCCTGGGGGCCTCTTCACTGTGTGGAAGCAGTGGGAAGAACGCTTGCAAATTCAGCACAGGTCTGTTGCAAGCACAGATATTGGAAAAGATGAGAGCCATGCCCTCGTCGCAGGCCATACTGACACATCCAGGCAAAACCAAAATGGTTTTCATTCCCGGTTACCCACCAAGCCGGTTCCTGAGGCAACCAACTCAGCTGGCCTGACAAACGGGCCGGTCCTGCAGTAAAGACAGATTGCAGTGCAAACTTGCCCTTGGCACGGTTTATGAGAAAAGGCAAGCAGTCAAACACATGATCTGCCCAGTGACCCGTCTTTTCAGCACCAGAGAGCTGGACTCATGAGACTGCCAACCAAACGGCGAATAAATCTCTCCGGCTATTAGAGAACTTCGCTTGCGGCGCTCCAAGAGCTTCCTCCTTTCGTCCTTTTCTTTCGCCGAGCAACGGGGTCAATTGGTTTTCCGACACCGTTTCCGCCAGAAATGAAATCAGAACGTGATGGGGACAGAGAGAGGCAGAAGGAGAGGGAGGGGAAGCAGCTCTCGGCAATAACTTCTGAACTGCAAAATGCACAGATCTCAAGCAAGAGGCCAAAGTGGAGAAAATTCACAGTTCAGAGCGCTGGAAATTGGAACCTCCTACCTGGCTGAGCACCGAAAGCCACTTAAGCAAGCCCCACAAAAGCCAGGAGAGAAAGGTCTTGTGCCTCCATCATTCTTGCAGGACTCCTGGAAGCCGCCGCACCTCTGTTGCGAGGCAAGGCAAGGCAGCTACCTCCAAGGGGGGGGGGATTGCCTGGGCTACCAACAGGTCTGAGGGACCTTCAGCAAGGTGCAGCCTGGGGATGCCGCCTCACACTAGTGGGTACCCCCTTGGTGAAAAGTGTTGGTAGCAAAGGGGGCACTGCTACTTTCTACTTGGCGCACAGGAGGCAAAAGGAGAGAAAAAATGAGAGCATTTTGGTTGGAGAGCAACGGTGAGCTCCCATCATCTGCACCCCACAGCACCCCCCTCCAAAGGCAGCAAGTTATTCTTGCCAGAGGTATTGTGGGCCACAAAAGGCTCTCACCACAGGAACAGAAGGGGGGGGGTCCAGCCAGCTGCTGGTCAAGCCCAATCCATGCTGGGATGGGGGCAGGACAGGTACCACTGATGGGCTTCCAGCGTGGACCTGGGACTGTGGCAGCTGCCTGGCTCTGGTGTTCTGCATGTACGGCAAGCACTGCGGGGTACGAAGTAGAAGCTTGGCAGACAGGAAACCAACTTCCTGCCTTTGGCACCACCCAGGCTGCTGCCTGGAGGAGGGAACTGCAAGCAGTCTAAGATGGGACACCCCCGCAGCAACCCAGAATTCTCTTGGGCTGGGGAGCAGGTGATAGAAGTTCAGTAGACTTCTGATCCCCTGTCTTGGCGCCAATTGCTCTTTCTCTCAGCCTCACCTACCTCACAGGGTTGTTGTGGGGACAAAAAGAGGAGAGGAACTATTTACAGAGAGCCCTGAGCTCCTTCAAGGAAGGGCCTGTATAAAAACCTGAAAAATAAACATCTCACAGCAAAAGTTGGCAGAATCTTCTATGAATCTCTACTCACCTGCTGTGACGGTGTCCTTATCCTGGGCAGCGAGTTCCTCCACGTCCAATCTCTTCCGGAGCTCAAATCTCCTGGAGAAGCCTTCCCGGGGCTTCCAAAGGTCCTGGATCAGGAGGGGCTTCTCATGGTCCCGCAGGACCCTCAGTCCTTCCATCTGCCACTGCTTCTCCAAACCCACAAATCTCCCAATGACGTCACAGAGGACGTAATGGACGGAGCTCGCCTTAATCCAGACCATAGCGCTCCAGCGCTTCCTTCACCAGCTCCTGAGCGCTGGAGCTCGCTGTTGCCAGGACGCTCTTGTAATGAGTCCCTGTGCAGATGTGGCACCCAAAGATCTTGAGCACAGCCTGGCGCCGAGATCTGAGTAGAGAGCTCCGCTGGGTCATCCTTGCTTTCCACGGGGTACGTCGGGACCGAGCTCCGGTCTTTGTAACTCAGTGTCCGGTACAAGACCTGGGAGAAGATCCGACTCTGCCGCTTGAACTTGTTTTTGGACGGCGGGGACATGGTCGGAGGCGACCCATAGAACATAGCGCGCGAGGTCGTCATGGGTCACTGCTGGAGAAAGAGAAAAGAGGGCAGTGAAGTCAATGTTTTTTGAAGGCCAGAAGAGAAACGAGCTGCTAATCGCAAGCATATGGTCGCAACCCTCTGAAAAAGAATGTTTGGAGCACGGGGTGGCTTTGAGATCCCCACATTTGGCTAGCCTCCCAAGGACAAGATGCTGACAGCTCTGGAACTGTGGGAGAAAAGTCACAGGAAGAAGTGGCCTGTATAGCTGCAAACGGACAGCCAAATGACTTGTTTTATGCCTCCCCCCCCCCCAGCAAAAGAAGTTTCCTTTGGAGGAGAGACAATGCAGAGTTTCATGACAACTTTGCAAGCATTTGTTTTTGGCAAGGGAGCCCAGTGCCCATCAGTTGGACAGGCTATATATTGACCACTATATATTGACCACATTGACGCATCCTCGGCATCACCTGGCAGGACAAAGTTCCAAACAACACAGTCTTGGAACGAGCTGGAATCCCTAGCATGTACGCACTACTGAAACAGAGACGCCTGCGTTGGCTCGGTCATGTCGTGAGAATGGATGATGGGCGGATCTCAAAGGATCTCCTTTATGGAGAACTCGTGCAAGGAAAGTGCCCTACAGGTAGACCACAGCTGCAATACAAGGACATCTGCAAGAGGGATCTGAAGGCCTTAGGAGTGGACCTCAACAGGTGGGAAACCCTGGCCTCTGAGCGGCCTGCTTGGAGGCAGGCTGTGCAGCATGGCCTTTCCCAGTTTGAAGAGACACTTGGCCAACAGGCTGAGGCAAAGAGGCAAAGAAGGAAGGCCCATAGCCAAGGAGACAGACCAGGGACACACTATACTTGCTCCCAGTGTGGAAGAGATTGTCACTCCCAAATCGGCCTTTTCAGCCACACTAGATGCTGTTCCAGAACCACCTTTCAGAGCGTGATACTATAGTCTTTCGAGACTGAAGGTTGCCAACACACATATATTGACCACTAGGACAGTGGTCTCCAAACTTTTTTGTGCCATGACACCCCTCTCCCCCCCAAAAAATGTTGCATGGATAAAAGATACAACTATTCATGCCACTATTGGCTCCGATTTTTGGCTGAGTGCAGACCAAAAGCTCCAGCACTACACTGGGGTCCCTCTGACACTCATGTGAGAAACTGGGGTTTCTCTGCCTGCAGGGCCTGGGTTCTGTCACTGTGCCACAGACCTCCCTTTGCTATCTCATCCTAACTGAAGAGGGGGACTGAACAAGGTTTCCTTTGGTCAGGGGGCCCTATTCAGTCCCACCGGGTTCTCTGTCCCATCCCAAAGTTAAAGTTGGAGAATTCCGCAAAAATACGGGAAATTATACCAACATTCCCCAGTTGCAGTATTTAAGCAGGTTGCAGAATTAATCTTCCAGTGCAGAATTTGGATTGCACAGATGCATAAAGTTCTTTTTCAAGCTTGCTTTACGGGGCTTACCATCAAGCATCAATGACCATGCCACTGAATCAGATAGCATACCCAGAAAGTGCCACACAGAAGGCAAAAAGTGTTATTATATTCCGAGCTCGGCAGGAAGCATTCCCCACAAAACAGGTTTCTCCTAACCTTTCCAAAACTAGTTTTCTGCCTACATCAGATCCATCACGACAGCTCTGGAATACAAAAGACGTTCCCAAAATGCATCGGCACAGACATAAACGGGCAACCTCTCCCCAGACACAATCGAGAGGTTAATGAAGTCTGTGGTGTATCAGCTCTTGGAGGGCACCCTGAGGTTTTCTTATGGGTTCCTCTTGCTTTAAGCTACAGCTTGCAGTAATGAGCAATTACACCAAAATCTGTTTATATTTTCTTTTTCTAAAGAGAGACCTATTTTTATCCCTTGCGCTTTTTGAGAGAAACCTGGAGAATCCTGAAGCCTTCAAATGACGGAAATAAGAAAATTCAAGGGAAGGTGAAGAAAGAATCTGCCACAATTTACAACAGCCCCCACTGTATCAAAATGATAGGAAAGTGTCACCAGCATTGTTTGATCAGCCTGTTCATACATGCAAGCTACTACTGGATGTTGCCATTATCAAGTGGCGAATGCGTACATGTGAAGATGAAGAAAACATGTACCAGCTCTAGTCTTTGCCAGAGGGACTTCTACAAGACATGGGGGTTGACCGGCTGTAACTCGGAAATCTAAGCCCCACCGGATCAAGCCAAAGGCCCATTGAATTCAGCTTCCTGTATCTCACAGTTGCCCACCCATACCGTGACCCTGGAATGCCAGACACAAGGGAGTGGCATCAGGACATAGGTCTCTTGTGTGCTCCCTGAGACATCTTGTGGGGCCACTGTGAGATACAGGAAGCTGGACTAGATGGACCTTTGGCTGATCCAGTGGGGCTGTTCTTATGTTCTTAACTACAATTCCCAGGAAGCCTTGCAGGTTTCTTGTTATCTGGTGTGCTCCCTGGGGCATTTAGTGGGCCACTGTGAGATACAGGAAGCTGGACTGGATGGGCCTATGGCCTGATCCAGTGGGGCTGTTCTTATGTTCTTAACTACAATTCCCAGGAGGCCTTGCAGGTCTCTTGTTATCTGGTGTGCTCCCTGGGGCATTTGGTGGGCCGCTGTGAGATACAGGAAGCTGGACTAGATGGACCTTTGGCTGATCCAGTGGGCCTCATCTCGCATTCTAATACTGGGATAGAGGGGCTCTGCATAGAGCTGCTTCCTATGTCACCAAGTCTGAACGTGGAGCATGGAATTGTGTCCTGAACATACTCAGCTCCATACCGAAAGCTAATAAAATAGAATAAAAGAATGTATTCTCAGATCTTGATCTTTGTTTAATCAAGGACACCCACAGGGAATCCCGCTCCAAGCTGGATCACATTTCATAAGAAGGAGATTTAACCCTTGACCTCCAGCTAGGTCTAGCCCCAAGACCCCCCAGTGCCCGAGGCACCATGCCAAATGCTGCCCTCTCTGACCTGGCAATCCACCAGTCTCTGCTCCTTGCACTACCTGGAGAAGCTCCACCCCACCACTCTCTTCTCCTCAACTCCTTTCCCACTCTGTGCTTCTCCAATTCAGGGGGCGCACAGAAGTGGGGACCCCCTGCCAACCTGCTGCCTCAGGCAACCACATCAATCAGCCTCATCGATGGGTCGGCCTCACTTCAATTTTCCCAGTGAAGCTTTGACATGCATGTGCAGACAGCAGTTGGGAGGGCGGATATTTGTCAAGAAGGTACGGGGGAAGTGTTAGGAACTTCTTCCTCCCATGCCGTGGCCCCGATCCAGATCCAAGCCCTTCCTCGCAGCTATTTTTAACCTTTAAAAGTGGAAAGGCAAGGCTGCAGTTCTCATCCCGCCCAGTCCGAATTCTCCCCAGAGCTATCACATTGCACTGCGCTTTACATCTTCACTGGGTGAGCCCTGAAACTCACACACACACTCTCTCTCCATGTGCAACTTTTGAAGGAGAAGTCCTACGTGCCAGATGTACTTGGCAGCCACACGGGTGACGGCGTCTTCCGCAGCTATCTCCCAGCCAAGGGCAGCGGGTGGGCTAGCATTTCAGAACCATTTTATGAATCAACGTACAGTACACAGCCCATCTGGAACCTTCTCAAAATGATCCCCCTTAAAAAATTAGGAATGTTTCACCCAGCCAAGCAGTACATTACTGGGGCAGCTGGAAAAGAAGTGTGATTTCCATCATCCAGGGATGGCAGCCAATATTGCTGCCTTGTGTGTATGACTGGATACATACCACAGCACACACCTCCACACCTAACAAAGACCAAAAGGTATGCTTGTTTTATGGTCAGTGAAAAACAGGTTCACAGGACAGGACTGAGCAAGCCAAATCAGCCAACCGCTTCCATGAGGTCTAGTAGCATGCCCTGTGTTTTGCCAAATTCCTAGTCCAAGTTTCACCTAGAGAAGTTCAATTTTAAGCTAATTAGCTCTCCCAATTCACCACCCAGCAGTCTCCAGCCACTGCAGTTCTGGTAGTCCACTGTTGCCCACTGGCCAGGCCATCAGTGAGTCAGCCAGTCAAATCAGTCCATCAGTCAGTTAGCAGGTCCATTGATCAGTCCATTAGCCTGGTCAGCCAGCAAGGCGCCCCTTCCTCCAACCGTCTGCTCCTTCTACTACCCACAGTCTCTCCAACCTCCAGGTGCTACTTTTATCCCTGAAGACCTTGTTGCCTCTAGTGGTTGCAGCTGTTCAGCACACCCACTGCTGGAAGCCCAGGCTTTAACCCCACGTCTCCCAGATTCACCAGAGCAAAGGCCACTGCAGAAACCACATCCGATCACCTCGCAATATCTTCCAATACACCCGCCAATGTTTTTTAAACAAAGATTTTTATCAATTTCCCTCCCATTCAGAAAGCACATTTTGCACATGTGTCATCTCTTCTAAACATGTGGCAAGCAATGGCGTCGCTAGGGGGTGCGAGCTGCACCAGGTGACCCAGCAGGTGACACCAGGTGATGGCCACATGCCTTGGGACTTTAGTTGCCAACTCAGATGGAAAGCTATTCCTGGAGATCTTTCTTCCCCTGTGTGATGCAATTCCATTTAGCCAAGAAGGCCCTGTTTAAATCTTCAAGATTGCTTTCAGTAGACTCTTGGAGACTCCAGGCCAACCCTGGAAGGTTGGCAACGCTCCTTAGGGAGCAGCCGGGCCTTGCCAGGGTGCCAGCTCTATTTGGGAACAGGGGCAGGTAGAAGCCCACCCTAGACCTGATTTAAGAAACACCTGCCAGATTATCCCTGGCCATGAGTTGCCATTGGTCATCACCAGGGTCACTCCCCCTGCAGCTCAGAGGGCTGCTTGATGCCATCACGGATTTGGGGACCTTCTGCATAAATGCTATTAAAAAGAGCTTTCCTCTCACAGCCCTGGAAAGGCGCCAAGCCAGCTCCCCAAAGCACCTGGGCTCTCGTGAACAGGCACAAGGTCACCTTCTAACCTAGAAAGAACAACGCAAGCTTTTCTCTTCCAAGTTGCAGAAGAAGCCTCATCCACGGAGAGAACTCCGCTGGCTCCCATCCCACGCTGTACACATCCATCCTGGCTTCGTCACAACAGCCTCTTTTGTACCTTCCTTTGTGACAGTTTCTCACACAAGACAGAGAAGGTGCTTCAGTTCGGTGAGAGAGAATCTGCTCTGTGTGTAGTAGGTGCCGGGTTCAAATCCTGCGCAGAATCACCAGTAAGGGCTAGGGAAAAGGCTCCACCTGAAGAACAGCTACCAGGGAAGACTGAGCTACATGGAACATGGATCTAAATCAGAATAGGGTGGTTTTATTATAAGGTACTCTGAAAAAGATGCACAAAGAACCTTCTGCATTGCTGAACAGGAGAAGTAACATCACCCAGAAGCAGATCTGAATCCCCAAAGCATCATGGCTTTCAATACAGTTTATGATGCACTCTTTTTCCCCCCTACGCATGAGCCAGCAGGGTACATAGTGCTAGACAGACAGGGAGATCTGAATTCAAATTTCAGCATAGCCAGACAGCTCACAGAAATCGTTCTTTCTCAACACTACCTACACTACCTCACAGGGCCATTGTGAGGATTCGGTGGGGGGGGGGCTTGTACACTGCCCTGAACTCCTTGAAGAAGATGAGATACACAGTAAATGTATCTGCGAGGCAGGGTGGTGTAGTGGTTGGGAGCTGGACTTAAGACCTGGAAGATCGACGTTCAAATCTGTGCTCAGCCGTGAAGCTTTCTGTAGGTGAGCTTGAGCCAGTGGCTAACTCTGAGCTTCACTTACCTCACAGGGTTGTTGTGACAAAAGGAGGGGGAGGAACTAGGTACTGAGCTCCTTGAAGGATGGGTGGAATAACAGATAGATAGATAGATAGATAGATAGATAGATAGATAGATAGATAGATAGATAGATAGATAGAAAGAAAGAAAGAAAGAAAGAAAGAAAGAAAGAAAGAAAGAAAGAAAGAAAGAAAGAAAGAAAGAAAGAAAGAAAGAAAGAAGTAGGGTTATAGAAAGAAAGAAAGAAAGAAAGAAAGAAAGAAAGAAAGAAAGAAAGAAAGAAAGAAAGAAAGAAAGAAAGAAAGAAGTAGGGGGTATAGATAGATAGATAGAAAGAAAGAAAGAAAGAAAGAAAGAAAGAAAGAAAGAAAGAAAGAAAGAAGTAGGGTTATAGAAAGAAAGAAAGAAAGAAAGAAAGAAAGAAAGAAAGAAAGAAAGAAAGAAAGAAAGAAAGAAAGAAAGAAAGAAGTAGGGGGATAGATAGATAGTAGATAGAAAGAAAGAAAGAAAGAAAGAAAGAAAGAAAGAAAGAAAGAAAGAAAGAAAGAAAGAAAGAAAGAAGTAGGGGGATAGATAGATAGAAAGAAAGAAAGAAAGAAAGAAAGAAAGAAAGAAAGAAAGAAAGAAAGAAGTAGGGTTATAGAAAGAAAGAAAGAAAGAAAGAAAGAAAGAAAGAAAGAAAGAAAGAAAGAAAGAAAGAAAGAAAGAAAGAAAGAAAGAAAGAAAGAAAGAAAGAAGTAGGGGGTATAGATAGATAGATAGAAAGAAAGAAAGAAAGAAAGAAAGAAAGAAAGAAAGAAAGAAAGAAAGAAAGAAAGAAAGAAGTAGGGTTATAGAAAGAAAGAAAGAAAGAAAGAAAGAAAGAAAGAAAGAAAGAAAGAAAGAAAGAAAGAAAGAAAGAAAGAAAGAAGTAGGGTTATAGAAAGAAAGAAAGAAAGAAAGAAAGAAAGAAAGAAAGAAAGAAAGAAAGAAAGAAAGAAAGAAAGAAGTAGGGGGATAGATAGATAGATAGAAAGAAAGAAAGAAAGAAAGAAAGAAAGAAAGAAAGAAAGAAAGAAAGAAAGAAAGAAGTAGGGTTATAGAAAGAAAGAAAGAAAGAAAGAAAGAAAGAAAGAAAGAAAGAAAGAAAGAAAGAAAGAAAGAAAGAAAGAAAGAAGTAGGGGGGACAGATAGATAGATAGATAGATAGATAGATAGATAGATAGATAGATAGATAGATAGATAGAATCCTATCCTGTTTCTGCAAAATATCTGGACCCTCTCAAAGGATACACTGTACCTATTTGGACTAGTCTCAACCCGCATTACACGTAGGACGACGCATGTACAGAACTGGATTGTAGGGAGGTGGAGAAACAATCATGATTATAATTTTAATCGCTGCATGTAAGGTTATTTTCTGCTCCCTTTAGAACCTCCTTGAAAGGCGCTCATTTCCCCCTCTCTCTTGCGCACGTGGAAAACAATTAAACTCCGAAGGTTTTAATGTAACAGAAAATGGGGCAGAGAACATGAGGGAGGGATGGAGGGAGGGGCAGTTCCGGCCCCGCAATGTGGAAGAGATTATAATTCCAAGTGGGAAAGGAAACAATCTGGCAAATCGTGCCTTCCTCTTGGTCCAAATGTTGTTTAAGTGCAGCACGACCCAACTTCAGCATGGCAAAAAGGGACCCAAGCATCTCCCTGCCCCACATCCCCCTCCCCACACTACCTCTACTGTTGGGATCACACTGGCTGAATATACAAGGGACATGATAGAACACAACGGCCTCCTCTGCTGCAAATGGGCAGTGAAATTGTGTCAACCTGCAGGAGGCCAATTTTGAGCCCAGGGTGGTACACGTGGAAAGTTGGACAAGGTGAGAGGGTCAGATTCACTTGCTGCTTTTGCAATGATGAGTTTTTAATAGATGCTTCTTAGGCCCATCATGGTGAATTGTTCTGGGTTTACTGCCACCGGAGCGCAAGATGCCAAATACAAGGTGCATTAAATGAATGGTTCATTCAGCAACAAGGAAATTAAAAAAGGGGGGTAATAGCCTATGGCAGTCCTCAGCAATTTGGGAAATCCAAGTTAAGGCCTGTATCCAGCAAGGATGCCAGCATTTAACCCGCAGATTCTTCCACAAAAGCAAAGCTGTGTTCAGGTCACGCTCAGAGAGGGTGGCCAGGTTTGGAACCGGTCAGGTCAACCCCTGGATCATCAGCACTGGTCACAGTAGTAGTGTGCCATGGGGGGATTCCAGCATGAGCTCAGCGCAGGGCTGCCTCTCAGGTCCTCAGCAACCTCATGTGGTCACTGGGCGCGCTTGTTTGAACGCAGGACATCAGAAGAGCCCTGAGGGATCAGGCCACAGGCCCATCTAGTCCAACTTCCTGTCCCTCCCAGTGGCCCACCACATGTAACAGGGAGCTTTAAAACAAGAGACCTGCATCCTGGTGCCATTCCCTTGCATCTGGCATTCTGAGGTAGCCCACTTCTAAAACCAGGAGGTGGTACATACCCATCACGATTAGTAACCTGGGTGGACTTTACTTCTAGAAATCTGTCCATCCCTTTTAAAAGACACCTAGACCAATTGCCGTCACTACATCCCATGATAAGGAGTTCCACAAACAGTTCAGGGAACTTTTTGGTATGGTACTGGGGATGTACCATAACGGGATGAAAACAAATCAGAAGGAACTTTGCTTTGAACTACTTTCCTCTTCATCCTCATCCCTTACTAGCGAAACAAGCTAGTAGCTTGTTTAGTAGCTAAAACAAGGCATCTGGAGCTATAATCAATGCATGCCCTAGTCCCATTTAACTCCCCACCTTCATTTCCCTTCCTCTGAGTTCTCACCTGTGTTGAACTTTAAACTGGAAGCCCCTTGGGGCACAGGCCTGTCCCCTTGTACTTTGTGAAGTATCACACACAATATTAAATAGGACTATTTATTACATACATTTAGAAGGCCACGCTTCCCTACACAGAGATAAAGAGACTGGAAACCCTTCTTCGCCACAAGTTCAAGAACAGGGGACATATACAAGGGAACAGGGCTCATCAAAGAAGTTGGCAACCCTGGGCCAGACCTACTGGGACAAATGGCATGTCCCTTGTAAATGAGGCTGGAAAAATAAGGCACCTGAGTGCCTTAATAAAAGAAGCTGCAGACACTTTGGAATCTGGAAACAGAATTTTTTTTTTTTCATCCAGGGGATGCAATGTTGACAAGCAAAAAATTCACAGGAATTTTAAATGTTTTCCCAGCTCTGGTGACAGCCAGGATTTTTCTGTGCTCTCGGAAGACCTGCAGAAAAACAAATAAAACGATGCGTGGGATTTGTGCGCGCATCAAGGTCTCAGTAGGCTGCTTAATGAAGATTCTATTACTGCAATAATGTCTGTCTAGCAATTAACTGATCACACAGAGCTCGGTAAAATGGCTATTCCCACAGCAGCTAAATACCTGCCATTTCTCTGGGATTTACCAGTGAGGCACACCATCCAGGCGCTCGAAATAACTTTGCCAAATGTACCGAAACCATTTCTCGGAGAAATCCAGACATTCTCCAGGGCGAGACTTGCACATGTGGGGGTGCGGGAGGGTCTCATCCTGGCTCCCGTCCCAGCACTCCCCTCATTTTCTTCTGGAAGGCTTCAGAAAGTGGAAGGAACAGAGCCACCCGCTCGCTTTGCTCTGTGCCACAACCAGGCAGAAATTCAACAGGTGAAGCATAGGGGAACTCACCACCAACTGAACTTCTGCCCGACTGCAGCACAGGAGTCTTGAAGTCAAAAGTCAAAAGACACCGTGACAGCAAGCTTAAGGGCAGACACAGACCTTTCCTCTAGGCTTCTCCCCACAACCGCCTTCCTTCGATCTAGCATGTTGGGGGGCCAGGAGCTGCCCCAGACCCCAATCCAGAGCCCACACTTGGCAGATTGGGTCTTCTTTCTCTTTGGAGCAGGTCTCCCTGACCACAGCTAGGCCAAGCTTGGTCACCAATAGCAACCAGACACGCTCGTGCCGCTCACTCTTGCTTTCTGGCTGCACTTTCTCAGGACATGAAAAATAAATACCGCAGCCTGACTCCAGCACCTCCATCGCTCCTTGCCGCGCACTTACGTTACGTAGACACTGCACGAGAAGCTGAAATAAATTCCCTTTTGCTGCACTCTCTCTTCTGCCTGCAGGGACATTCTCTCTCTTGGAGTTCTCTCTCCATTGTGCGTGCTTTTATGCCTTGCCGTAGCTGTGCATTTGTGTGTCAGTGCGCCGGCTTCCTTTTGTGTGCCAGTGGCCTTGCTGTCTCTATACCAGTCGGCCTGTCTAAGCACCAGCCTGGCCAATTCTCTCCAAGCTGGATCTCACTGCCAATCTCACCGCCTGACACTCAGATGGTTGCCCCAGTTCCCCGTCAGTCTGTCTCAGTGACAACCTGTATCAAGGTCAGCCAGTTTCAGAGTTCTTGAACGCACCGACAGCTGTCGCCAGTCTCCACGTTCCTGGGCTCACCTCTCTTGTCTGCCCCAGCAGCACACCTTTCTCACATGTCAGTATCACTTGTGTCTGCCAACCCACCTGTTGCTTAACATTGTGACAACACCGGCAGATTCAGGCAATCACTTTCCCCAACCACGACAACTTCAAGAGTTCACATTTATATTCTCAGATGTGGTCGTCCCTTCCTCCCAAAAGGTACAATGAGCATACAGAGAACAGGCAACGATACATGACTGCGCATGACCGTCATGCGCAGGTGGGTGGGCAGCATGACGGAGAGTGGGCAGTCCTAGCACAACCATGTCCTACCCCAGCACATGCAATTTCCTGTGAATGGCCATTGCCTACAGCAACATGGGACAGAGTCACATTGAAGATGCCACCCTCTCTCTCCAGCATTATACAAACCGGCTGTCTTCATCAGTGTGCAATGCACGGTTCACGAGGAACCAGGTGACTGCTGAAACTATTCCCAGCCCAGCGGCCCCTTTCAGACAATACAATTCTACCTGGATCTCACTGCCAAATGGTGGCAAAAGTCAACACACAATCGGGGGAAAAATATAGGCTATTTGACCAAGCAATCAACACAGGTCTCAACTGACCCCAAATCCAGGAATAAAGAGTGAAACATGTAAACTCTAACTGCGCTCCAGAGTTCCAGTTCATTCCCACATGCAACGCTGGCTACACTTAGGATTCTACAGATCATCAAGACACAGCCCTGACTCTCATTGCCGCCACAGACATCAACTGCCGCGTCTGTCTCTCAATCCGGGTGGGCCTTGGATGACTGGCTACCATATTCACAATTGCGTGAGCACCCATGTGATCTGCGCATATGGTAAACACATGTCCCGAATCGGCTTCATTCATCCAGCCTTTCCCCTTTTAGCCTCCGAGTCAGGTGTATTTTAAAGCCACTAATCCGGAATAACGACTCACCTCCAGTTCTGGGTTTTCAACCACCGACATTATCGTGAAAGCTGCACTTTACGGACACATAACGAGAAAAATCTGTGGCCACTTCCTGCCACTTCTCCGTCTCCTGGGCCGTGGGCACGAAAGCGTGTTAAGGACCAGTTAATCCATTAAGTAATCTCAAGTGTCAATCACAGCCACTCCCCCCTCCCTCTCCTGGTCATCTGTCCCAGTTTGACAGCGGCTTCTTGGACTCCGCTGGGCCCTTTCGGAGCCCAATCCTACACATGCCTTCTCACAAGTAAATTCCATTATAGTCAGTGGGGCTTACTCCCAGGGGAGTTTGAATAGGATTGCAGCCTTATCCCATGCACCTGGGGGTGGGGGGGTGGACTGACTTTTCCATCCTTGCAGGATCTGAAGCCGCCATCCTATCCACTCTTTCTTGGAAGCAAGCCCCATTGCCCACCAGGGAGTTTACTTCTGAGTAGGCATGCCTAGGTCGCTTGCCATGGGTTGATGAGTTGTTTTTCCCCCCAAAGGTCACTCTCCACTTGGGATGGTTCTAGATCAGATTTGGGAGGGTCCCGGTGGTCTGCACCGCCCAAGAAGTCTCGGCACCCATTTCTGGCACCCAGGGCAGAGTGCCTGCCCATCCCACCTCCTGCACTTTGGGCACCCCCTCCCCAAATGCCCCCAGAGCGCCCCCCCCCCACTTCGAAAGGGCACTTTGCTGGCGTGACTCCGAATCGCCACCTGCGAATCCGCATCAAAGTGGGACAAGTTCTCACTCACCTCCCCCGGAGTGCCCCTGCCCGCAGCCGGGACATGGTCCTCGCCCGGCGCCGCGGCAGCTCCCCCGCAGGACTCCCCAGGCGGAGGTCGCAGCCCAGCCGTCTCCCTCTCCGGCACGTCCCGGCCGCCGGGGCGGAGATGCTCCCGCAGCAGAGGCGTCCGCCGAGCGGCCCCGCAGCGCCACCTGCTGGCCGCTCTCGGATCCGCGCACCGCACGCGTCGCACCTCCCTGCCCGGCGTCGAGAGGCCCGCTTCACACGTCCGGCGGAGGCACGCGTGTGCTCTGCCTCCACGTGTCCGGCGAAGCAGGGGACTGGCTGAACGGGCGGCCCGCTTTGAGAGCCTTTGCTGGGGACGCGCACGCCTAAAACGCAGGGAGCTTTTTAGAGGTCATGTCCCAGCATTTCCCCGCTTGCAAGAGTCTGGGGAACTCCTTGCCACAGGGTGTGGGGATGGCGCCTGGGCTAGATGCCTTGAAAAGGGGATTGGACAGATTGATGGGGGAAATGTCCATCGCAGGTGACAAGCCGTGATGGGCATATGCAGCAACCTCCTGGTTTTAGAAGGAGGTGACCCTATCATGGCTATAACACCTATCTAGTGTCTATCTAACACTATATAGTGCCTATCTAGCACCTATCTAACACCTATATAATACCTACCTAGCACCTATATAGCGCCTGTCTACCACCTATCTATTATTATTTATTATTATTAACAGTATTTATATACCGCTTTTCAACTAAAAGTTCACAAAGCGGTTTACAGAGAAAAATCAAATAACTAAAGGGCTCCCTGTCCCAAAAGGGCTCACACTCTAAAAAGATGCAAATGAATACCAGCAGACAGCCACTAGAACAGACAGTGCTGGGGTGAGGTGGGCCAGATAGGCTATCTAGTGCCTATCTAACACCTATATAACGCCTATCTAGTGCCTATTTAACACCTATATAGCGCCTATCTAGTACCTATCTAACACTTATCTAGTGCCTATATAACACTTATCTAGCACCTATATAGTGCCTCTAGCACCTATGTAGTGCCTATATAACACCTACACACCTATTTAATGCCTATATAGCGCTTATTTAACACCTATTTAGCGCCTAGCACATATCTGACACCTATACAGCACCTATATGCCTATCTAACACCTATATAGCGCCTATTTAACACCCATATAATGCCTATCTAGCACCTATATAGCGCCTATTTAACACCTATATAGTGCCTGTCCAGCACCTATCTAACGCTTATCTAGTGCCTATTTAACACCTATCTAGCACCTAGCTAGCACCTAGCTAGAGCCTACCTAGCCTGGAAAAAATGCTAGGGGGGGCAAACCGCTGGTTCAGGGGGGTGAAGCCCCCCTGCCCCCCAACTACAGCCCTGGTGATTGATAATAATAACAAAAAGAGCCCCCTCCTGGATCAGACCTGAGGTCCTTTGAAACTGTATCCAGAGCAGGTTAGGAAGTGACCTCAAAGTCAAGGGATATATTTCCTCTTACCCTGGGTAATGCCCAGCCAGTCCTATGGGGCTACTTGAATCTCTGCCAGTTATCTGTCTGGCAGAAGTCTGAGCTGCCCCATGTAGGGGCAGGTGGAGGAGATACCACCCCCCTCCTGGGTCTGTCCCACCCCCATTCTGCCCTCCCCCACCCAAAAACACCTCTCCAGGCCTCCAAAATTGAGCTTTCGCTGCTGCAGCTAAGTCTCTATACAGGGAGAGATTAGCACTGAGGCAGACAAGTGTTCAGCCTCCCCAGAGATCATGCGAACACTCAGAAACTGGGCAGAGTACATGTGCAATGTGATTCTTCCCGATTGCACACTCGCTCCACCTAGTTTCTGAGTGGTCGCGCCATTGCTGGGGAGGCTCAGCTCTCACCTGCCTCAGCGCTAGTTTAGCTGCAACTCAGCCTCTCCTGTGATCATGCAATCCCTCAGAAAGTGGATGGAGTGCATGGAATTACAGGGGAGGCAGAAGCTTGGAGTAGGATGGGTGAGGCTCTGCCCCCCCCCCGCCCGCCTTCCCTGATTGTATGTCCCTGGATTGAGTTGCTGAGGCAGACCCATTGATGAAGGGACTTGCTTCCTGCTTCCAACAAGGTCTGCTGCTCTTCTTCCCTGGTTTTGAAAAGGAATGAAGTGGAAGAGGAAGGGTGAAGGAGAGCAGTGTTTGCACCAGGCTGTTGGGAGCCCTGGGAAAAACCCTTGCACTTGGCCTTCCCATGGC
The DNA here is from genome assembly GCF_035046505.1 of Tiliqua scincoides. NCBI lineage: Eukaryota > Metazoa > Chordata > Lepidosauria > Squamata > Scincidae > Tiliqua > Tiliqua scincoides. Next base: position 15,471,914 of record NC_089833.1, read on the forward strand.
CCCCTTTACACCACCTCTGTGTACATGGTATAGAGGTCTGCTCATCACTCTCCTTTCTTCCATACTTCTTCATCTGCTCTGTTCTCTTCCTGCTTTCCAAATCCATGGAGTAGCACCTGACATGTTCTTAGATAAGGGGGGAAGCATGTTGTTTCAATGTATCTGGGTACTGGTATTGTGTTGAGTGTGCAAATCATGCCCAAGCATTCTTAAAAATCACAGCCCTGGTCACATCTGACAACTTTCCATCTCTTTCTCTGGGCAGTTCCAAGAAAACCAAATTTATTTCCCCTTTCTTCCCCTCTCCCCAAAAACACTAGAGAAGAGGAAAACACAAGAAGGCATCATTGCGCTTTTGTTTTTGTTTTAATTTAAATCTTATTCCACGAGAAACAATGACGAAATAATACTGTGTTAAAAATAAAATTCTGAATTTTAACAAGAGCCAATGGTGTAAAATACAAGACTTTTTGTTGTTTAATCACTCAGAAAGATTCATTCACAAACTGCTTCTCCCTCCTCCCACCCACCCCTCAAAAGTGACAAAGTCATGAAAAGTTAGTAGAAAACATTAGGACAATCAGAATAACCCATCCTCACCCCTGATTATACAATAGAAAGACTTTACAAAGTGTACAAAAGATCTGGAAAGAGCCAGAAAGAGAATTCAGGAGATCCAAGGCTGTGTGAATGCAATCCAGTGGCAAAAAGGGGGGTCCAGAGGTGGGAGATGGGCAATAGTGTAACCAGTTTCTGATTAACTCATATTTCAGGGGGAAGGAAGAACATTCATGTTTATAAAGACTGCCATTCTAATTGTACTTACCAGGAAGCAAATCCCATCACATATCAGACAGGCCTACATTACACCAAAATGACCTACGTTTCAAATACCGTTCATTTTAAAGAGAGTTTTGCATTATTGGTTAATACTGAACAGTTTTGTGTAGGAATTCAGGACAATAGAAAATTCCTTCTGCACTCCGTTGCAGCTGTACCCCAGTGTAGAGTCAAATCACTCCTGAAGAGTCTGCTTGCCTGTCAGATGACTCACTGATCTAGATCAAATCTAGAAACATACACCCACTACCTGATAAGCCCTCCTTTTCCCACTACATGTTCAGTACAGCTGCCTTGGAGTGCAGAAGGAGTCATTGATCAGGAGTTGATCTGAAAAATTAAAGGAATCCTTGGATTTCTGATCAACTGTATAGGCTGAGTGGCATTTAAGACCAGAAACAGACCAATAAAATAAAATAAAGTAAAAAGTAAACAACCCAATTTAATCTAACATGTATTAAAAAGTCAGAACCATTTGCTGGATGACAGCTGTGATTAATCCCTTCCTTGATTTGCCTCCCTTAAATGTACACTGATGGGTTGTTTTGCTTTCTAGCCATTGTTAGTAGTTGGGGGTTTGTCCAGCAAAGGAAGCTTGGAGCCAGAAATAATTGTCTTTGCATCAAGTTAGCAAAGATTAGCAAGCACTGCACCTTAGAGAGCCTGATCTGATCAATAATCCCAGACACAGGAGGCCCCAGATGCAGCTCTCAAGATGAGAAGGGACAATAATTCGGGGGCTGCATGGAGAAGGCCCAGGTTCGATCCCTGGAATATCCAGTTAGGTTAGGAAACATCACAGGCTGAACACTTGAAGTGGAGGTAGTGAATTTGGGCCGCACCAAAGGAATTTGTGGTAACCTTGAGCTATGGGTGGGGGTGGATGAAAATGGTTTTATTTTTTCATGGATTTTGGTGTTTTCCAAATGTTAGAAGTGCAGAAACCGGTGTGGTGTGTTTTCATTCATCATTGACATTATAATTATAATTGCTTTAAAAGTGTACTAGGTTGGTGATATGGGTGGTATAGTGTCAGCAGATGCAACCACAGTCATTACTCATGAACCCCCCCCAACTGAATAATAAATAAAAACTGAATTAAATGGTTTTATTTTTGGGGGCTTTTTGTTTTTTTGTTTTAGTAGTGCAAAGAGTGTGCTGTTTTTATTTCATTATTACCTTTTCACCCACTTCTAGCTATGGGCCTTCTCCTGTGACCTCCTGGAAGGTGCAGCCATTGGTGGGGGGGACGGGACACAAAATGTCTTGGGCTGACCCCAGAATTATTTGCCAATCCAGTTGCTTGCTGCAGACCCCTTTCAGAGAGGTCATATGTCTTGTCCGAAAGAGAATTCACACTTTTCCCTTGCTGGACAAAGTCAAATGAGAAGCAAACTCTTCAGACAGGGAGCACCAGCTGGGATGGAGCAGAGAGAAAGAATTTGAAGTGCATTTGTGTACTGAAAACACACACTGGGGGGCCCTCAGGGAGCCCTCCACAAGGAATGTTCTGAGTTGTCCACTGAACACTGGCTTAGACAGGCAAGGAGCAACTCCCCATCTGCTCAAGACCGGGGAGAGTCCTAGGTTCGATTCAAGTTTTTGAGTGTGTAAGGCTCCGTGACCCGGAAGTCTCTTGACAAATGCAACAATCAGACCTGTGGCACCTGGATCTGAGCATCAAACACACAGTGCTTTGCACTTGCCCACATGTGGCTGGTTCCAGGATTGCAACTGCTCTGAACCTGAGTGATAAGGGAAATTTTTGGATGTGTTCACAACTCTCTTAGAAAAGTATCCGTGAACACAGGGGGGAAAAACCTGGGGGGAATGTATGCTTCCCCCCCATGCCATTTAGACAACATGCTTTCAGGGTTGAATGCATGGATGTTCCAGGTGTACGGCCGGCCAGCGCACTTCCATTCCCCTCCCAGCATTCTGAAGGCAAGGGTGACAAGAGAGTGCCAGAATGGGGCTTACATGAGCGGTTTGAATCAGGCATTGTTTCAGACCCCCAAATGCCATTGTGTGGCTGCTTACGCTCCCAAGGGCTGGGTGTCTTGGCTTTCTTTGCAGGGTCAACCTACCACAAGGTCACCATCACCACAAGGGGAGTTGTGACAGATGTAGGGCTCCCCCACAGAAAAAAGCAACTATCGGGCAGAGTTATGAGCTGACGGCACTCAGTTCTCGGTCTCGTGAAACTGAAATAGTGGCAGAAATCCTGAAACACTGGTTTGGGTTGACTTGCAAAGATTCAGGTTTTTCTGAATTCAGTTGTTCCCCCTCCTCATTCATGGAGATCATTTGAGTGGGAAATTGTCTAAAAGCATATTGAGCTCAGCACCCATGAATTTGACTCACTGCGGGTGCCAACCCTGTGTCTAAAGGACCTTAAGGTCCTCCTAGACACGACTGGAAGACACTTCTGATTGTGACCAGGAGGTCCTTTGAGGGCTTTATGTGGATTCAATTATCCATGGAAATGGGTATCCACGGAGGGTCCAGGAATGGATCTCCCCACGGATACCCCACTGTAATTACAGTCAAATTTCAAAACTGCAATTGGAAAATAGCTGAAATTCCAGATACTGAAATCAACCAATGTGTTGAATTTGAAATTAAGGTGAAATCTACTTTCCTCTCTGTCTGTTCAGGACTGGGAACGATTATTTTCACAGTGGAGTAGAATAGGTCCCCTGTATTCTCCATAGCCTCTAACACATGACCCAGACGTGTACATGGCTTGATTCAACGTGAATTAGAGGTAAGTGAATGGCACTAAAGTGCATTGGAATGCATTGTAAATCCCTTTCCTGCACAGTCAGACATTTTCTAATCTCTTTAATAAGGAGTTGGCTGGTGAAAATATTGGCAGTTGTGCCTAAAATTTGGTGATTCTAGGCAGTTTGTCCAAGGATGCTGTAGGACTGACCAATAGGGATTAAATGTGCACCACTGGTGCTTTTGACCCTCTAATTCTTACCAGACTGCAAATGTGAGGGCTATAAATGGCATTTTTTTTTGGGGGGGGGGTGACATTAAGGCCTGGTTCTCACTGCATCAAGGCTGTACCACTTCAGACTGCAGGTGGAAGCTCAGATGACCGAGTCCTGACCCACTACTTTTCCATGCGCAACAAGTGGGCAATTCAATTTTGAGACACCCTCACCTGAATTGGAAGTGGTACACTCCAGAAACAAGTTTACTTATGAGCCAATTATGAGAATTAGACAAAAGAGTTCAGCATTTCTGTGGAAACTAGTTGATTATGCATTTGGGACCATGTGCCCCAATGACAGATTCCTAGACCTACACATTCCATCCTGTTGCCTTTTCACCACATTTATAAGAAAGTTTCAGGCAAAAGACACAGAAATTTCTTAGCAACACCTCCTTCCAAGGTGTTCTTCTGAAAGCACCATGATGTCCTAATAGAAATGAAGGATTCAGGGTCTCCCATCCCAAAGCATTTAGCTGCCTGGCACAGGACTGGCCAGCCTGCCTGTGACATCATAGCAGCTAAGCCAATGACAGCCATATCAGCAGTGACTGCTTGGCCTCCAGTTGCCTCTCTGTGACAATCAAAGCAGATCATCTAAAACAGGGGTCTCCAAACCCCAGCCCGGGGGCCAGATGCAGCCCACAGCAAGCCTTTTTCTGGCCTGTGGCCAACCTCTTGTCCCCTGAAAGCCTCTGGCCCACTCAACTGAACATGACCAGAACTGTGCTCTGATTGTGTCTGGAGGGTGTTCTGAGGGCCAGAGAGGTGGAATGAATGAGCCCATTCATTCATTTATTCACTCATCTAAGTTCCAATTTATTTATTTAAATTTTATATTTAAATGTTTTTTCCGGCCCTCCACACCACGCCAGATATTTGATGCGGCCCTCTGGCCAAAAAGTTTGGAGACCCCTGATCTAAAAGAGTCAGATTACACTGACAAAGAAAGTGAAGGGGAGATTTGCAGGGAGGGGGGACACGACAGGACAATTATAAGATACCCCAGTCATATTGACACACCTTTAGCTACCTAGTGAGTCTCACCAGCATCCTATGTTGCTTTCATCCACTCCACCCTCAAGGTGACTTAGATTTTCACCTGAACGTAGACAATTTTCTAAGTTCATACCAGGGCATTCTTGAGATCCCACATGCTTCCAGGTATCTCCAGAACCTGTTCAACCCTGACTCCCCCCTTCCCAACAAAGTCCTTGAACTGTTCTTTGCATTACAACATCCTTCTTGCCTTAAAAATAACACACTGTTAAGGTTCTTTTACATTTTTTTTTTTTGCCTGCACATGATTGGCCAAAGGAACGATTCTATAGACCTCCATCTCCCATCGGAAGACTGGGAGAAGCCGAGCAGAGCATTCCAGGGAGAATGTAAGAGGTAACAGTCCCTCCGGAGAATCTGCCAGCGCTTGCAGCTCTGGCTCTGTAAGGCATCTGTCTACCTGGAGGTTTTTGCTTTGAGAGGATCCGGCCAATAGAGGTACTTCCAAATGGCGTAGTAATGGATACCAGCTCCGATGGCCACAAAAAGGTGCCAGATGGCATGTGCAAAGGGGATGCGTCCGTCGCTCTTGAAGAAGACGGTTCCCAAACAATAGAACACCCCTCCAGCCATCAGCTCCAAGAGGCCATCCGTGTTGGGCTGGAGTAAAAAACAACAACAGAGCATCAAGAGACAAAAGGAAATTTTTTTTTTTTACCCAGTGTCATAGAAAGAAGGAACCAACAAGATCCTCTAATCCAACCCCCTGCCTGTGGCAGGAAATCCTCCTAGACTAGAGCATCTCCAGCAGTTGAGCCTCTGCTTGAAGATCTCCAGTGAAGAGAATCCATCACCTTGCTTGGCAATCCGTTCGACTGCCAAACCACCCATACCGTAAAGAATTTCTTCCCCACATCTTATGATATTGCAGCTGCATGCTGTCAGAGGCAATGTATGGGCTGATGGACAGATTCAGTCACAAGGAAGGTTCCCAGGGATCTACTGCCACTGTTGCGGATAACACCCACCCCAGCTTTGATTCAGCAGCGCTGCTGAATCAGCTTCTTTCACTCACTGGACCCCAAATGCTTTACAGTACAAGCAGAGGGCTGTAATTGGAGAATCATTTCTCTCTGTGTTGTATTTAATGACACATTCTGGCTTGATAACTTACCATGGAAAGGACGACCACTGCAGGGAAGAAGCCCATGATGATATAACACACTAGTTCCACCACCTTGTACCTGGGAGCAGACAAAAGACATAAGAACATCAGAAGAGCCCTGCTAGATCAGGCCAAAGCCCCATCTAGTCCGGATTCCTGTATCTCACAGTGGCCCACCGGATGTCTCAAGGAGCACACAAGAAAACAAGACCCCTGCATTGTGTTGCCACTCTCTTGCACCTGGCATTCAGAGATAGGTTACTTCTAAAACCAGAAAGTTGTACATACCCAACATGACTTGTCACCTGTGGTGAACTTTCTGTCCAATCCCCTTTTAAAGGCATCCAGGCCAGATGCCATCACCACATCCGGTGGCAAGGAGTTCCACAGATTAATTATATGCTGTCAGTTTTAACGATCCCAACACTCAATTCCAGTGTTTCAGTGTCTCCTGGTGCTGGTGTGTGTGAGAGGGAAAAGAACATCCCTCTACCCATCCCATGCAACATTTTGCACATTTCAGTCATGTCCTTCCCTCAATTCCTGTGGCAAAGAGTTTCCACAGACTAATGACACACTAATGAAACGTTTTATTTTGTCTGTTTTAATTCTCCCAACACTCAATCTGAGTGGATGTCCCCTGGTTCTGGTGTTGTGCGAGAGGAAAAAAGAACACCCCTCTATCCACTTCCTGCATACTTTTGTACATCTCAATCATATCCCCCCTCAGGCACCTTCTTTCTAGACTGAAAACCACCAGAAGTTGTAGCCTTTCCTCAGAAGGGAACTGACCCAGCCCCATAACCATTTTTGTCTCTCTCTCTCTCTTTTCTAGTTCCACTATGACTTTTTTTGAGATGTGGTGACCAGAACTACATGCAATACTCCGGATGTGGCCCTACCATCAATTTGTACAATGGTGTTGGAATCCCATGCCCCATGGCAAGTGTGTGTAGACTCCACAGAGTGTGCATATATGTCCTTCTGATTCTCTGAAGGCACAGGCCAACGAACAGAAAGTCGTGCTTGTGGTCTTTTCTCCACAATCAAAGACCAGGATGTGCTAATGTTGGCATCAGTCCCTGCGAAATGTGTCATTCCACAAGGGGGAGCTACATGCCAACTTTTGAGCCAGCCAGAGCCAACAGCCAAAGGGCGAAATAGGTGTGGAGGCAGACCAGGGAGTTATTTTTTATGCACATAAATCTCTCAAACATTAGTGCCTGCCCATCAGGAGGTCATGTACATAGAGATACCACCCGGGGCTGGTTTGCAGGCAGGGCCTGCCCTCTGCTTCCCCCAAACTCACCGCTCATGGAAAAAGAAAACATAGACGGTGCCAACGGAGGCCATTATCCAAATGATCCACCTCATCTGGGAAGCCCACGGACCCAACTCCCGCAGGTTCAGCCTGGGAGAACAACAGAGACCATTGAGTCGTTGGAGAGAAACAGGAGCGGGGAAGGATCCCTGCAAGTCAAATGAGAAAGAAAACAGAACAAAAAGGATTCCAAGACTGCAAGGGGCACTTGCGCATATTACACGGAGATGGGGTTGTTACTCTTGCACGTGTTCCGCGGCTGGGGGTTTGCAGTTTTCACAAGCTTGTTTGGGAGGAGGGGCGGTAACTCCGTGTGGAGAGCATGCAGAAATTTGATGCCTGACAACTCCAAGAAGGATTAAAAGAAAAACGTATTTGGAAAACCACAATGGAAAACCAGTGTTGGTGATATTGAGCTAGAGGGAAGCAGTCGTGTAGCTAGAGGGGGTGCAAAGCACTAAGTTTTGTGGGGAGTGTCACCACGGCGTGCAAGCAGCCCTTCCCCTTCGGAGCCATTCCAGGGGCAAAATTTAGTGCTTTCCCCGCAAAATTGAGTGCTTTGCACCCCCTCTGACTATGCCACTAGAGGGAACAAGAGTCTGACTCAGTAGAAAGCACCGCCCTATGTGCTCAACAGATCTGGTTAATGCAGGCCATTAATGCAGTAATTTTAGGTTGTGTTGGAAATAGGACTGGCTTTAGCCTTTCCAAGCCTGGTCCACCAGCAGGGAAGCACCTCCAAGATGGGAAGATGCAAAGATGGGCCACAGTCCTTCTATAATGTCTACTCACAAGTAAGCTCCATTCAGCAAAGTTTCCCTGGCAACCTCAAGCAAATGTTTATGGCTTGCAGGTTCGAAGTGTTGTATTGCTTCCATTGATCCTGGGAACAGAAACTGATATGGGGCAATTCACAGAGAGGTTGTTTGAGAGCAATATTCACTAATTCCCACCCCCACCCCCATTAACAGAAGCAATAAAATGTGTTGAACCTGCAATGAACATGTTCATAGCATGTTGTCTGCCTGCACCAGGAAGGCCAGAGATGCGACAGAGTTAATTGTAGGTTTGTTTTTAAGACAACACAAGTGCCAGTTAAAATTCAAGTTAAGATTTAGGCTCATAAAGCTCATAGAGTGTACTGGGAAGTGGGTCCCCTAGAATCTAACCCCATTTTCCCCATAGGTTCAATGATTCAGTATCTGCTAATTCGGTATCTGCTAGGTTTTCCAGGACCCTAACCCTAGAGCAGGGGTGTCCAAACATTTTGGCATGAGGGCCACAGTATCTCTCTGACACTGTGTTGGGGGCCGGGGGAAAAAAAGAATTAATTTACATTTAAAATTTGTGTAAATTTATATAAATGAATTTATTAGAGACGGAACTTATATGAATGAATGACGGTCTTGCAGTAGCTCAAGGCCTATAAAAGGCCTTGCACAAAGCAAGGCCAGCCTTTCCTTTGCTGCCACTGCTGCATCACAGATGTGAAATAGCAAGTAGTGGAGGGAGCTCTCGTCCCACAGCTCAGGTGAGAGGTCAAACAGTCATCCTCATGCTGAGAGCAGTTGCGTTGGGCCAGCACGGGCTCCAGCAAGTCTCCATAAGGCCAGAAGCTCATTGGAGACTGGGGACTCTCCGAGGGCCGGACTGGGAGCCGGGCCGGGGTTTGGGCACCCCTGCCCTAGAGGATAACAAGAACTAACTGTATGTGTAGGATTGCGCTGTAAATCCCAAGACTCTGGACTTGGTGTAAGTTAGTTTCATGTGTATGTACAAAGGCACAGACTACAATAGGTGACACTATCTTTGACAAGATAGTTCTAGCTAGGACACATACACACATGCAGAGAGTAAGGACCAAATCCTATCCAATTCTCCAGCGCTGGTGCAGCCATGCCAACAGGGCATGCGCTGCATCCTTCAGTAGGGGGACAGTCACGGAGGCATGCCCACGGTAAGGGAATGTTTGTTCCCATTCCTTGGGGCTGCATTGTGGCTGCACCAGCATTGGAAAGTTGGATAGGACTGGACCCTCAGTCCTCAACACCACAGAGGAATAAAAGCAACAAGGTCTAGGCATGGGGTGGCAACATTTGAGTACACAAACAAACACACAATGGAGGAGGAGAAAGTTTCCTCAGGGGAAAAAAGCTGTTTATTTGTTTGCCTAACTGCAAATCCTCCTCCTAGTCCCAGGTTATCCAAAGGGGTTTTGAAATTGACTAGACCAGCAGGTAGGCCCTCTGGTTCAATCAATTTCACTTCTTAGGGAATGCTTTTTTTTTTTTTAAAGGGATACAGCAGCTCATTTGTGGATGTGCAATTGTAATTTTGTAGACTTCAAAAATAAATAAAATTGTTCCAGATCTACTGGTGAAGGGGGAGAAAAATTATATTTTTTAATTATGCAGTTATAAAAATTATACTGTTCAATAAGCCTCTGCAACAGTCACGCTAAAATGTCAACGTGTCTGCTGAAGCCTATGTTTAGCTTTCCTTCTGTACTGCGTGAAGGTTTATGTGCAAATCTGTTTGGCTGTCAATCATAACAGGGCACCAAAAAAATGAACAAGTGTGCGACAGGGAGTATCTCCGGAATACCTCTGGGAAACTATAGTCTGTGCACAGCATGTGTGAACTCACCAAGGGGCGTAGGAGGCTGCAATGAAGAAGTAGATTACCATTCGGTCAAACATGTGTAGGCAGTGTTCGACACTCCTGCAGAAGACGGAGAAAGAGCACCAATTTGTACATGCGCAGTCATCACTTGATCATTTGTCACTTGATGGCCAGTCACAGCATGTGTGAACTGGCTCTGTCTGAAAGGATGTTTGAGTGATAGCAATATTCCGTTGGGGTGGCTGGTCTGTGGCCATTCATTCACGCATTCAAAATCATCACTTGATGTCCCAGTCATCAAATGATAAAAATTCATGTGCGAATCTGCTCATAAATTTAAGAATACAAAAACTGCCTTCCTGGACCCAACCCAGGTTCACTTAGTCCAGCATTTTGTTTCCAACACGGACAGAGACTCTCACCACAAGGTTCAGGAGGAAATGGTCTCTCCCCTATTGTTCACCCCACCCCACCCCACCCTGCACAACATCTAAGAATTACAGGTATATTGATTGCCTTTGATGGAGATTTCATTTAGTTAGTATGGTTAATAGCCACTGCCTGAATTTAGGAAAGCCTTTTGAAAAGCCATCTTAGCAAGCGGCCATCACAACATCTTGTAGCAATGAATTCCACAGGTGAATTACCATCATGGAAAAAAGATGCAGAAATTGTGAATAAAGTTGCCTCCTATCAAGACCTTCCATCCTTCTAGTTGAATATTGTCTACACCAGGGGTGTCAAACTCATTTCACATAGTGGGCCGAAGAGCATTCATGGCGCCTGCTGAGGGGCCAGAAATGACATCATCAAGCAGGAAGTGACATCATTAAGCAGATGATGGCCAGAAATCAGCACTTTGTTCTCACATAGAAACTCATTAGCTGCAAATGACAGAAGAGAAAAATGTGCAAATCTTGACCATAGCTTCAAGATATGAGAGTACCCAATTATCATGCAAGGAGAAACCAATTATAACAGGGGCTGGAAAATTGCGGGGGGGGGGCATCCAGCCCATGGGCCTTCTGTTTGACACTCCTGGTCCACACTGTGGCTCTTCAGGGTTTTGGGTCAGGGGTCTTTGATAGCCCTACCTAGAGATACATCTGTTGCTGCCTGCACACCCCCATGCTCATGCTAAACGAAGATGTTTGAGCCATTCACCATGCATACAAGGCATCCTTGCGCATGGTGCTGCCTCAGCACATATCTGGGAGGTTTGCAATAGCATTCCAATACTGCCTCAAACCACTCGTTCCCAAACAGTGTGCTGTGGCACCCGTGGGCACCACAGCAAACTCAGGGGTGCCATGAGGTGTCACACTCACAGTTGCCCCCAGTGGCCTCTTCTTCCCAGCTCTCCTGGGCACCACCACTTTGGATCATTTGATATCTTGCATGATTCTTGCGAGATCTCGCACAATTCTTGCAAGACCACGTATGATCCAAGAGGCAGGAAGAAGAGGCTGCCGTGAAATAAGGGCGCCATGACCACAGCGAGTTTGGGAACCGCTGCCTTATGCGCTGGGTGGTGTGGAGATCTTAGCACTGCCTTCTTGCACCACAGTTGCAGCTGACAGCGGAGTGACCTTAAGTGCCTCTTCTTCCATGAGATGGTGTGAAAGATCGTAGAGACGATGAATAACCCAGACAGGCCAAAGCCATAGATCCATGCGGAGATGGTCTCCCATTGGTCATCAGAGAGGACATAGAGGATTGAGCTGCCCAAGATGCTTGGAATGATCCAGAACTAGAGACAGAAAGAGAGGAAAGGAAAAGTCCTATTTCCACCAGTTGGCAGTTTCCCTGTAGTTTGAGTATCTGCAGGGTCAGATCATTGGCTATCTAGCTAAGTAGGCCACGGCTGTCCACAAGCGCAGAAAGAACTCATTTCCAGTCCTAACTGGAGATGCCAGGGATTGAACAGGAACAGGGTGGTCTGCACGATTCCTCCCCTCCTTTTGTCCTCACAGCAATCCTGTGGCTGAGAGATGGTGACTGGCCCAGTGTCACCCAAAGAGCTTCTGAAGTCATAACTGACCTAAGACAATAATCTATGAACCAGGATGGTGTCGTGGTTTGGGAGATGAACCTTAGACCTGGAAGAGCCAGGTTCAAATCCCAGCTCAACCATGAAGCTTCCTGGCTGAGCTTGGGTCAGGGGTCTCTCTCAGCCTCACCTACCTCACAGGGATGTTGTAAAGACAACAGGAAGGGAGCAACTATGGATACCACTCTGAGCTCCTTGAAGGAAGTATGGTATAGAAATGGGATAAACAAATAAACTTCAAGGGGCAGATGTGGGGCTTGCGCCAGGCCTAGTGATTCAAGACGGCCTCTTCTTACCAGTCACCCAGAGGAACACACACACACACAAGGATGTACGGTTGCTGGTGGAAGTTCAAACTCCTCCATGAGGACGAGGAACATGACAGCCTCCCAACCAAGTGCCCACTGGGGGAGATGCAAACACAACTCACTGCATGAGTGGCGCAATTGGCTGCATGTTCGTACTCCGTCGGCTGGTACCTCCGATTGGATGGGACCCTGTGGTTCATAAACCTTGAAGGAGAGACGGAGAAGGAGGGGAGTTCAGTGGGTGTTTCTGCAACAAGGACTAATCCCGCAAAGGCCCCGTGAACCTGCTGGATGATGCTTTGTCTGTTCGCGTGAGAATCATCATCAAGCACAGATTAGACACGTAGCCCTGAAAGCAGAGACCAGGGAACGGAAACAGTATCCAGGCCAGGGCTGTGGTCGGTTGGCACATGCCATGACCACCTGTCCTGTACAGAGATGGCGCAAGAGACAGTGGACACTCCTTCTCCATGGGCTCAGCACCCATGACAGCCGTGGATCTTAGTGTCGGCAGATGTCAAGCCCACGGCTGGAGAGCCTCAGAAGGCCTCCAGGACATGACTGGAAGGCACATCCTGTAGGCTTCTCAGGAGGTTGGGAGGCCGTGCACGTGACCTCTGGAGGGCCAGATGAAGCCCCCAGGTAAGTAATTGTGCCACTGTGCTCCCCCCCTGCAGATTTCATTATCCACAGAATTCTACATCCCGGGGGGTCCTGGAACAGATCCCCTGCAGAAGCTGGGGGCTCACTGTGTATCTCAAGAACAGAATAAAACAGACATGTTGCACACACATTCAGTGTCATCACTATAAATGACATCTAGGCCCTCAGGGTGATGACATCACCCCTATGATGGACCTCCTCCCATGCAGTGAGCGGGGCATTGCCCTGGCACTGGGCATGGTGAAGCCAAAAACGATCGCCCTGCCCCACTGGTTTTTTTGGCTATAACATTTTACAGACTAGAGATATTCAACACGGTTTGTTTCATTGCGTTCTGCATGAAATTAAGCATTGAATGAAATACAACACGATGGTATTATTCGAAAAGACCTAGATTTTAAAAATTTTGGCCAGCAAGGTGTCACCTCCCTGTATGGATCACCCAGTGCGGTCCGCACCTCCTTCACCCCCCCAGCAATGCCACTGCACACATTACATCCCCAAACTGAAAAGTCAGCTGCAAGGCCGAGGGAATTTGGTGAAACTCAAAGCCCATTTATGGATTCCAATAACCACCCAACCTCCCCTCCCCAAATCCAGGTCCCCAGTGCACAAAGGGGACTTTGGCTTTCTCTCCCTTCCCCTCGAAGCCTGGATTGGCACACAACCCCTCAATGGCAGCGCAACAAATATTTCACAAACAACAGGACATTATTCCCCGGTAGTTGTTGCTCAGCAACCATGTAGAGCCTTCCTAGAACCCTCCGTTTGGCTGCTTTTATTCTGTTGCTTTAAAAAAAATCCTTTCTGCATATCCTGGGTGTTTAGAGCTCTGGGTGATGTCATGGTTTCCCGCAGAAATACACGGGAGACTTTTGTGGTTGGTAATCAAAGCAAGCTAAAACCTTATTTGGCTCTCATCCAGCATGGCTCTAGAGATCATTAAGACACTCCCAGCAATCATGGCAGAAAGGGATGATGACCAAAAAAACCATACCCATAAGAAGAACCCCACTGGCTCAGGCAGAGGCCCATCTAGTCCAGCTTCCTGTATCTCACAGCGGCCCACCAAATGCCCCAGGGAGCACACCAGATAACAAGAGACCTGCAAGGCTTCCTGGGAATTGTAGTTAAGACCATAAGAACAGCCCACTGGATCAGGCCATAGGCCCATCTAGTCCAGCTTCCTGTATCTCACAGCGGCCCACCAAATGCCCCAGGGAGCAAAGAACTCAAGACCCAGAAAATCCAACTGCCCAAAGATCTGGGACCTTCTTTTATGGCCCAGACAAAACACTGTCCCTGTTTGCCCCACAATTTTGGCCCTAGACCTTTAGTCTTTGGTTCCCCTAGTCCCCAGACTTTGATCCCTCGTCCCTAGAAGCTCATGCACCCTCTGGCCTCTAGTGCTCAAATAGGAACATGCATCTGTATGAACACCATGGTACAGCTGTGCTCCGTCGACCTCTGGAAGTGCATGAGAAGCCTCGGCTTCCCTACCGACACTGGAGCCAGCGAGCAAAGTGGGAATCACGGCCGTCCGTCCGCTGTGCTCAGCGTATCTCCAGAGAGATGGGAAGACAGGAGGCTCTGTTGGCATTAACATGCGCAGGTTGTCAACAGACCCTGAAGCGCTTCTCACAGCCCTGCTCTGCGCTGGTCTTTTCCTGGCTCTGTTTCCCAGAAAGAGAGCGAGAGAAAGGACGAGAGAGGCTCTCGGCTTTCAGACGCCCAAACAAAGAGACGCTTGTCCCACCGAATAAAAGAAAACTCCAAAGCCAGCCTCCCACATTCCCTTCCTTTGTGTGTGTGTGTTGCTTACTTTCATATGAGAAGAAAGACCTTACGCTGAAAACCAGACAAGGCTGTCTTAGCTGTGCCAGTCAGTGGGGAATGGAAGGGAACGTGACCCAATGAGAACTCCTGAAACTTTCAACTTCCTAATATTCCTCGTGAAGACTTGTGTGTGTGTAGAAAGTGCTTCATGGTCCTTATCTTGTGATATCCTCACAACTGCAAAGCTTCGGGGGGTGGAATCATTATCGTGCCCATTTTACAGATGGGGAAAGTTGAGGTTGACAGTGCTTTACCTACGACCGCCAACTGAACTGATACCAGAGGTAAGATCTGAACCAGGGAAGTTCTGATTCATGGATCAGCCTCCCAGCTGCTGTGCTATGTGACCATAGCTATGTGCTGTGCTATGTGAGGGAGCTCCAGAAGGATCTCTCCAGACTGGCAGAACGGGCGCTTCAATGTCAGTAAGTGTAAAGTCATGCACATTGGGGCAAAAAAACAAAACTTTAGATATAGGCTGATGGGTTCTGAGCTGTCTGTGACAGATCAGATCTTGGGGTGGTGGTGGACAGGTCGATGAAAGTATCGACCCAATGTGCGGCAGCAGTGAAGAAGGCCAATTCTATGCTTGGGATCATTAGGAAGGGTATTGAGAACAAAACGGCTAGTATTATAATGCCGTTGTACAAATCTATGGTAAGGCCACACCTGGAGTATTATGTCCAGTTCTGGTCACTACATCTCCAAAAAGACGTAGTGGAAATGGAAAAGGTGCAAAAGAGAGCGACTAAGATGATTACGGACTGGGCACCTTCCATATGAGGAAAGGCTACAGCGTTTGGCCTCTTCGGCCTAGAAAAGAGACGCTTGGGGGGGGACATGATTGAGACATACAAAATTATGCAGGGATGACAGAGTGGATAGGGAGATGCTCTTTACACTCTCACATAACACCAGAACCAGGGACATCCACTAAAATTGAGTGTTGGGAGAGTTAGGACAGACAAAAGGAAATATTTCTTTACTCAGCGTGTGGTCGGTCTGTGGAAACTCCTTGCCACAGGATGTTGTGATGGCGTCTAGCCTGAACGCCTTTAAAAGGGGATTGGACAGGTTTCTGGAGGAAAAATCCTTATGGGGTACAAGCCATGATGTGCATGTACAACCTCTGATTTAGAAATGGGTTATGTCAGAATGCCAGATGCAAGGGAGGGCACCAGGATGAGGTCTCTTGTGATCTGGTGTGCTCCCTGGGGCATTTGGTGGGCCGCTGTGAGATCCAGGAAGCTGGACTAGATGGGCCTATGGCGTGATCCAGTGGGCTGTTCTTATGCTCTTATGACCATGGTACACCAATGAACCAATCATGGTGACCAATGAACATCAGCAGGTAGTCCCTGTATAAAAAGTTGCTCCAGCCCAAATTCTCCCCTTTTACACAATTATCTGAGAGGAGCTGCAGTCTGAAGATGCAATGAGCATTAAGATCCTAAGAACATCAGAAGAGCCTTGCAGGCCAAAAGCCCACTAGTCCAGCTTCCTGCATCTCACAGCGGCCCACCAAATGCCCAGGGAGCACACCAGACATCAAGAGACCTGCAAGGCTTCCTGGAAATGTAGTTAAGAACATAAGAACAGCCCCACTGGATCAGGCCACAGGCCCATCTAGTCCAGCTTCCTGCATCTCACAGCGGCCCACCAGATGCCTCGGAGAGCACACAAAATCACAAGATACCTGTATCGTGTTGCCACTCCCTTGCACAACATGTCTGTCCCTCTTCCTCTGCCAAGAGTGGAAGAGCGACAATTTGTTACTACAGACAGTTGCCCCAAAAAGAGAGCGGCAGAAACCAGAAGAGTTTTTGAGTGATTTTCCACCGTGGTCCAAACTCCCGTGGCACACCTATGGACCTTTCATGGGACACCAATGTGCGGAAGCGCACTGGTTGAAAACGCTGCCCTAGTTCATAGTGAAGACGAAGAAGCAGAGAAATCAGTAACAAGTGACAGCGGTTAGGGGGGCCAAATGGCGCAGCTACCAGGCCATTTGAAGTGATGGATGCGTCAGGTGATGGATGAGACCCCCATCTCTGTCCACTTCTGCTCCTGCTTCTGGCTTCAAAAAGGAAGAGAGAAATGGGGCAGAAAAGGAGCTGTGCTTACAGTAGGGTCAGACCTTGGGTACCTGGTTCCCGCTTCAGGAAGTGATTACCTGACAGCCAACTGGGGAGCCTTTCAAAATATATGACTAATGGCATGATCTCAACGCAGCCGGCTTCCAGGGCACTGCCCAGGAACACCTACGCCTGGCTGCAAACATGCGCTGTTCCCTGTTTGTGAAAAATCAACGCTTCCTGACTCGTGCATTCGCAGCTTCGTTCCTACGCGCCCATCTGGAGCAGGCCTGTTTTGGGAATGAAGCTCTTCCTCCACCTTCTGTGTGGCTTCCCTCAACCCTGACCCCTTATGAAGAAAACAGGGAAGCCGCATCCTAATGGGTGGGAGATTTTGTTCCCACAGTCACTGAAGCCCATCTTGTCCTCAACTGTGGAGTGTGATTGCCACATCCTTTATGGATTCCTCTCTCTCTCTCTCTCTCTCCCCCCCCCCCCCACGTTGACAAAAATTGTGACAGGTTGGGCCAAATGGCTCTCAGCCTAGGCTTACACTCCAGGATTGAAAAGGTGTCTCCTTCTTAAGACCAAAGTCAGAAGTTGTGTGATCAAAATTTTTCTTTCTGCTTCCACTTTACAAAAAAAAAAACCCTATTGTGCAGAAAGCCACACCCATTTGGTTGAAATTAGCTCCGGGTTTCTCAAACTGTGGGTCGGACCCACTACGTGGGTTGCGAGCCAATTTCAGGTAGGTCCCCATTCATGTCAATATTTTATTTTTTAATATATTAGACTTGATGCTATCATAGTCTGTGACTGCATTTGGGGGAAATGTGGCAGACCTGTACTTTTAACAACCAACTATGTATATTCTTTTAACAATGATAGTCAATGGGACTTACTCCTGAGTAAGCGTGGGTAGGGTTGCAGCCTAGGATTGTGGAAAATTTTCCTGCTTGATGATGTTACTTCTGGTCATGACATCACTGCTGGTGGGTCCTGACAGATTCTCATTCTAAAAAAGTGGGTCCCGGTACGAAATGTGTGAGAACCACTGTTAATTAGCTAGTGTGTGTAGCTCCATTTTTAATATAACCCTGCTAACTGGTAAATAGAAGCCATTTTAGGGCCCAGTCCAACCCTATCCAACTTTCGAGTGCTGATTCCACCAGGCCAATAGGGCGGGCACTGGATCCTGCAGAAGCGGAGCAGTCATGGAGGCTTCCTCAAGGTAAAGGAACATTTTTTCCCCTACCCTGGGTTGCATTGCAGCTGCATTGGCACTGGAAAGTTGGATAGAATCAGGCCCTTAATCTACAATGTTAAAGGTACTAGTCCCTATGCAATTCTAAGATCCCACAGCAGAATGACCCTGCTATACAGTGGTGTGAACAACAGCATTGATTACAGACTTCCATTTTACACCCAGCAAGTGTAAGTGACAAGCTGCTTGTAAGGTACACTTTATCAAGCACCCGCCCGCAGGTCATACAAAACAAATGTAATTTATACCTCCAAGGTGGCAAGACCAGGAGGAGGAAGCAGGCAGGAAGAACAGCTAACTAGAGATGAAGCTGATCTCTCTGCCTAGCATGTAACTGACACCGCAATTCCATTGACGTCACGGCTGAATTTGGCCTGCGGTGCAGAAGGTAATCCATAATCCCCCCATGGAGAGCAGCGTGACTCGCACTTTAGCGTCACTTGGTTATGAACAATGAAAGCAGATGAATCTGGTTTGGAGCTGGAGCTGAACTGAAAACAAAACATCTTGTTTCATGTTGGTGTCATAAGAACATAAGAACATAAGAACAGCCCCACTGGATCAGGCCATAGGCCCATCTAGTCCAGCTTCCTGTATCTCACAGCGGCCCACCAAATGCCCCAGGGAGCACACCAGATAACAAGAGACCTCATCCTGGTGCTCTCCCCTACATCTGGCATTCTGGCAATATCATCTGGCAATATCATCTGGCAATATCATCTATGGGGTCAAAAGGGGGGGCGGAAAAAGGACAGCTCTGATTTAGAGCCAATCATTGTCCCCTGAATCATTTCAATGCTCCTCTTCTGGGTGCCATCTCTGACCTTCTTAGCCCTCACTGATTTTGCCCTCAGTGCTGCTACCTGCTAACAGATGGCTGCTACCTGCAACCAAGATGTCAGACTTGGACCTGTCCGTTGTCAGTCGTTCAAGTCAAGCTATTGCACTGTAGACCAGAATATTCTCAGTCCCAGGAATCAGGGCCATTCATTACTTGGAGAGATGGTGCAAGTCCTGATCGTAGATCAGACCAGGGGTGTTCAAAGTTTTTCGCAGGAGGGCCATACCGTCTCTCTGACACTGTGTCGGGGGCCGGAAAAAAAGAATTAATTTACATTTGAATTTTAATAAATGTACATAAGTTTACATAAATGAATATATTAAAGATGAACTTCTATGAATGAATAAAGGTCTTGCAATAGCTAGAAAGCAAGGCTGGCCTTATCCTTTGCTGCCACTACTGCATCACAGACGTGAAACAGCAAGCAGTGAGCGAGCCCTCACCCCACAGCGTACGTGAGAGGTCAAACAATCGCCCTCTTGCTGATAGCAGTTGCGTTGGGCCAATGTGGGCTCCAGCAAGTCTCTGGAGGGGCCAGAGGCTCATTGGAGACTAGGGGCTCCCTGAGGGCCGCAAGTGCCCCAGGGCCGGGGTTTGGGCACCCTGGATCAGACTGATCTATGGTGCTAGAGCCTGGCTTGAAAAGTGAGAGGGCGCAGAATGGGGAGGGAGAAAGTAGAGTGAGGTCACTCTAGGCAGCCAGATTGCACTCCTCTCTCCATCTTCCCTCCCTCTCTGCATTTTCACATGGGGGGAGGAGGGAGTGGTAAACAGGGCTTGAGAACAGGAGCAGGTGAGTGATTCAGGGGTGGTGGGGAACAGGCAGGGTGTAATCTTGAGAAGCTGCAGTCTGGGGTTTGGTGGTGGCAGGAGGGAGAACATTTGCTGGTCTGAATCAGCAGAAAGACTTGCTCACACACCGGAGCTTGCTATCACCACCTCAGCTTGCTAACCCCTGAGGCATGCATCCACTGACCTTGTTGAAGTCCACTTGCTTACCCCTTCATGGTGGGCATGGAAAATGTCATGGGGAGAGAGGCAGGGAGGAATGAGTCCAAAAGTCCATCAGCAGAGCCAATTTCCTAGGTCACCCAGACCAGTGCCAGTCAGCTACAACTTAACCCCATTTCACCCCCCAGGCTACCGTCCCCTTAATCTGAGGATAAGCATTATTATAGAAAGCCAGGTTACATCATCAGGAGAAGCACATGGTGCAGCTCTTGTATTTGCTCCAACTGTCCCCGTTTACCAGGAACAGTCTCTATTCCTGGTACCTGCCCCTAGAAAACCGACATCCCTGTTTTGGCTTTCTAGGGGTGACTGACCAAAATCATGTTTGTAAGAGTCACTAGAATTGCTGTTGCCCAAGTATACAACATCAACGGTTTGAAACCTATCAGAGAGGGAGGGCAGTTAGATTTGCCTGGTAACATCTTCACCAAAATCAACCTCTTGGCTTCCAAGACAGTTGAGGATAGGGCTTCTGGCACTGTAGAGCATGAACATTGGAGCCACTCCAACAAAGTTCAACACTGCTGTCTATGGGCTACGGGACTGAGCTGCCAATCAAATTAAATCAAATTATTATTATATAAAAGATGCCATGCTGACTTCCATCTGCATTCACGTTCTCATGGCAACATAAGATTGTATGTGCCATGTGCAAATGCCAGTTCTCTTCGAAAGTCCCTCATTTTTGTGTTCCATCCCACAACTAGATATACTCAGTTAACTTTGCCAAAATCCCAGTTTTATTGCCTCATTTATTGACCCACTGTCTCAAACTAGGCAATACAAACTTAGCCCATATTTTGCCTGCGAGTTTTAGTTCAGTAGATGCCACACCATCTACTGGATTAGTATTGGCAACCTTCAGTCTTGAGAGACTCTGGTATCGCGCTCTGAAAGGTGGTTCTGGCACAGCGTCTAGTGTGGCTGAAAAGGCCAATCCGGAGTGACAATCCTTCCACACTGGGAGCAAGTGCAGTCTGTCCTTGTCTGTCTCCCTGGCTATGGGCCTTCCTTCTTTGCCTCTTAGCCTCAGACTGTTGGCCAAGTGTCTCTTCAAACTGGGAAAGGCCATGCTGCACAGCCTGCCTCCAAGCGGGCCGCTCAGAGGCCAGGGTTTCCCACCTGTTGAGGTCACTCCTAAGGCCTTCAGATCCCTCTTGCAGATGTCCTTGTATCGCAGCTGTGGTCTACCTGTAGGGCGCTTTCCTTGCACGAGTTCTCCATAGAGGAGATCCTTTGGGATCCGGCCATCATCCATTCTCACAACATGAGAGCCAATGCAGACGTCTCTGTTTCAGCAGTGAATACATGCTAGGGATTCCAGCACATTCCAGGACTGTGGTGTTTGGAACTTTGTCCTGCCAGGTGATGCCGAGAATGCATCGGAGGCAGCGCATGTGGAAAGCGTTCAGTTTCCTCTCCTGTTGTGAGCGGAGAGTCTATGATTCACTGCAGTACAGCTCCTCTGAATTTGTTGGTTGCCAAAGTGGATCACCTGCAGGTAGCATGTAGCCATTCTGGCCACCAGCCATGATAGTGACATACTAACCTCAGATTCGGAGGCGGTTTGGCTCTGAGTCCCAGTTGCCAGGAAGCAACATTTGGAGAGGACCCTGCCTTCATCTCCTGATTGTGGACTACACAGAGGCAACTGATGAGTTGCTTTGAAAAACAGAACGCTGGACCAGATGGGTGGTGGGCCTCATCCAGATGGGCTCTTTTTATGTCCTCAAGGGAGAGAGTGTAGCCAGTCATCTCACCATCCTCAGGAGCTGCTTGCAAAAGGATGTAACAATTGAACCACTTCACTAAGCATGTCTGAAGTTTGCAGGGAGTGGTTAGCATTCCAACTTGCTCCTATGTCCTCTCTCAAAGTTGTTACAGAGTCTATGGGGGTGCATGTGAGATCGAACCATTACAAAATCCTGGATAATTCCCTCTAATACTATGCAGGGTAGCCTGAACACAGCCCAAGCTGGATCCCTGTGGACTCCTGTTTGCACAGGAATAAAGCCTCCTCTTGATGCCAAGGGAAGCTTCTTTTCCCAGGGCAAAGAGTAGCTGAAGGAGCGGCCCCAGTCCAGCTCAGGATCATAACTCAGCAACAGAACACATTTTCGCATGGTCCGATGGTCAGTCTCCAGCTTAAGAAAAAGGGCCTTGCAAAATTCTTCTGCCCAGGACCTTGGAGAGCTCCTACCAGAGTCACTGTCCTGGAATCCATTGACCAAAGGTCAAGGAGCTTCCTCATGCATTCCACCCTCTTAGCACCCTCCTATAACACATCCACAACCTTGAACTTCAGAAGTTGGAGATCCGCTCCTTTTGCAATGTCAACTCAGGCACCTGCAGTTGGCTTAGCTGAGCATGATGTTCCCCTGTATGGATGTCCTTCAAGCAATGTAAATGTTGGTCTGAGCCACTGTCGCCCACAAGCCTCTATTGCATATCCAGTTCTTGCTTCCCATTTTTTGCAGGAGCCAGGAAAACTCTCACAACTTGCTGCCTGCTGGGACACCTCTCCAGTCAAGAGAATACGCAATCTTTTCTTTCTTGCCTCTCCATACCCAAATATGGTAATGCCCCATATTGGATCAGTCTCACTGGTCCATTGGCAACTCTACAATGTCACCTGGCTGGGTCAGTCTGCAGTCAGGCTGGTCCTGGTTGCTCCGTCCAGCTAACCCCAGACCAGACCACCTTAGCAGCCCAGTCCTATGCACATCTACACATCAGGAGCCAGTTCCTGCTCAGACCGACACCAAGACAGGGCTGACCTTAGGGCCATTTGATCAATTTGGTCAAATTGGGCCCTACACGAGGAGGGCTCCTGCACCGGATGGCAAGCCCACAGCCACAGCTGACAACTCGCTCTGTAGCTGGTGCTCTGGCATGAAAGATTCCATGCTGAGGCATTGAGAGAAGAGTGGGATGAGCAGAGCATTCCTGCTGGGCAGTCCTCCCTCCACCTCTAGGTCCAAACTGCTTGAAATCACCCCTCCCCACCAAGCAGTTGGCAGTGACACCCAAAAAATATTTTGCATTGGGCCCCGCAGCTCCTAAGGGAGGCCCTGTTCCCAGGTGAGTGCATGTAGGACTATAGCCAAAGGTATTTGGCTGCAAGTAAGCCCGTTTGGAAGTAAGTGCCACAGATCAAAAGGTGGCTTACTTCTGAGTAGACATGCATAGGATTTTACTGGAAATATTCCAAGGCTGCAAAGAAGAGATTGAAGTCTTCATCTAGCCAGGAGAGAGCTAGATGAGGACACGCTATGGAAAAAGGGACACGCTATGGAAAAATAACCACACAGCCACAGAGAAAGACAGCAGACAGCTACCGGTCATTTTTCATTCTGAAGTTCACACAAAGTTGTTGAGCATGTGACAAAACAATATCCAATAGGGCCTGGGGCATACACACACACACACACGCACACACGCACAGCACGCACGCACGCACGCACGCACGCACGCGGTGTGCTACTGGAGAATGGGGCTGTAACAGAAAAATCCCTGGTTTGATCTTGAGGCTGAGCTGGGAAAATAGCCACCTCTGAAGTCTGGGTTGGGGCACTTGGCTTTGTACAATTGACTGATGGCAGCTTTCCAGGCTTTCAGAGAGAGGGATCTTTCCCAAGCATGACTTTGAATGGCTAGGAAATGCTTCTAGAATCTTTGGTGTACAAAAGATGCACTTCTTTGCTGAGCTATAGCCCCACCCCCGAGTCAATCCCATAGGCAAAAGGCGCCTTAGGGGGGGACACACATGATTCAGACGTACAAAATTATGCAGGGGATGGATAGAGGGATGTTCTTCTCCCTCTCATTCAACACCACAACCAGGGGACATCCACTAAAGTTGAGGTCGGGAGAGTTAGAACAGACCCAGCCTTGACCCAGTGTGTGATTAGTCTGTGGAACCCTTTGCCACAGGATGGGGTGACAGCACCTGGCTGGATGCCTTTAAAAGGGACAGATGGATGGAAGAAAAGTCCATCACAAGTTACAAGCTATGTGATGATTATACACAACCTTCTGGCTTCAGAAGTAGGCTACATCAGAATACCAGGTGCAAGGGAGAGGTAACAGGTTGCAGGTCTCTTATGGTCTCGTGTGCTCCCTGGGCATCTGGTGGGCCACTGAGAGATACAGGAAGCTGGACTAGATGGGCCTGTGGCCTGATCCAGTGGGACTGTTCTTATGTTCTTAACTACAATTCCCAGAATGCCTTGCAGGTCTCTTGTTGTCTGGTGTGCTCCCTGGGGCATCTGGTGGGCCACTGAGAGATACAGGAAGCTGGACTAGATGGGCCTGTGGCCTGATCCAGTGGGACTGTTCTTATGTTCTTAACTACAATTCCAGAATGCCTTGCAGGTCTCTTGTTGTCTGGTGTGCTCCCTGGGGCATCTGGTGGGCCACTGAGAGATACAGGAAGCTGGACTAGATGGGCCCTTGGCCTGATCCAGTGGGACTGTTCTTATGTTCTTAACTACAATTCCCAGAATGCCTTGCAGGTCTCTTGTTGTCTGGTGTGCTCCCTGGGGCATCTGGTGGGCCACTGAGAGATACAGGAAGCTGGACTAGATGGGCCCTTGGCCTGATCTAACCAGTCTCTTCTGATGTTCTTATGCAATGCTGGTCC
The DNA here is from genome assembly GCF_035046505.1 of Tiliqua scincoides. NCBI lineage: Eukaryota > Metazoa > Chordata > Lepidosauria > Squamata > Scincidae > Tiliqua > Tiliqua scincoides. The sequence continues at coordinate 15,496,552 of NC_089833.1, forward strand.
ATCCAACTCAGCTTTGTCTATGCTGGAATGTGCTGCAAGAGAGGGGTCTTTTAAAGCCCCCTCTGGGGACTGAGCCCGAGAACTTCCTCAGGCTAAGGCTGAATTCTTCCATGGAGCTACAGACTTTCTCTCTCAAGAAGGAGATTGAGAAGCCTGTGGCATTCTGCGCATCACTACCACCCTCTACCCAGACCTCCAAAGCAGCCATGAGGTGGATTCCATTGTTCCAAAGCCCGAGATGGCTCTACTGCAAGCCAAGCCCAAAGACCAGGCAGTACTGAGTTACACATCGACTCAATCTGCATACATTTACCAGAGGAAGGTTGCAATCCTGGACACACTTTCCTTTCCTGAGAGTCAGCCCCATCGAACACAAAGGGGCTCACTTCTGAACAGGCATGCGTAAGATCGGGCTGTAATGCAATTGTTTTGGGGGGAAATGGAGAAAAAAGCATACTTATTTTGACGTGGTACATAGTCACTTAAAACAGGATTACTTGATTCAGGGTCAAAGCCCTAGTTTGTAAAATAGTCAGCAGTTACAGCTTCTCACACAGGTGGGAGAGAAGTGGCACCCGCACAAATTCTCTCTTTCCCACAACTCTTCACAAGGGCACTGGCAACTGTTTCTTCCTAGCCCCCAACCTTCCCCCATGGCTTCCAGCCTCAGTCTTTCCCATCTGTGAAATGGGGCTAAGAAGACAAGCGTACAGGGAATGCTGGAATGAGGAAGAAGACGCATGAAGTCCATCCAAATGTTATGGACGCAATTGCCCTTCACCTCTTGAGACATTCAGGACACCAGAAAGTTGAAGAGAAACCCCCACCCCAGACTCCCCTGGAGACTTACCTGGCATATCTGGTCTTCTGAAAATCCAGCAGCCGAGACATGAAACATCTTGTCGGTTCCATCAGAATCCAGTTTTGGGCGCAAAGTCCGGCAGGGTTAAGGCAGAGATGAAGACCCCCAGGGAGAGTTCAGGGAAAGCAGCCGGCCCCGCCAGTCCTTAGAGCCATGAGAGGGACTCTGGGGGAGGGAGGCTCCCTCCTGCCACTTCCGGGGAGCTCCACCCACTGACACCCCAAAGCAGCTGGGGTCAACTTCATCCGCTCCTGTCTGGTCTCCAGAGTCAGGCATGTGGAGGTGGTGACAGCAGCAGCCACACAATCCCAAAAGGCCCCCCCTTCCTTGCCCCCCACTCACTTCCAAGACAGGCACTCTAGATTTGAATGGGGGGGGGAGAAAGAAGGGACACGGCTGTTGAGACATGCACACACAACTAGTGCCACTCTTCCTCCTCCTCCTCCACCCCCTTGCACAGATTAACACAATAATTGAAAATAAGGGAATCTAACTGGCTAGATGCCAGTGGAGGTGGAGGGGGGCTAGAAACATAGAAGGATGAAAGGAACCTGGCTTGGAAGGGATCATGCTAGTGGAAGAACAGAATGATGAAGGCTCTGGAGGAGGAAAAGAAAGGGGGAGAGAGAGAAAAAAGGTAGGGGATAAAAACAAAGGGGGGAAAAAGCTGGCAAGAAAAAAAAAATTCCCACCGTGCTCCAAGTACCCAAAGCCCAACCTGTTCAATCGCTTCTCTCATCCAACAGGCAGCTGGGGAGAGAGCTATAATATACCCCCCCTCCCTTCGCTCTCCCACCTCCCTCCCCCCCCGCCTGCGATCAAATAGCAGAGGATTTGAATTTGGAAATGTAATTAACGCGCCTTGAAGGGGGAGGGAGGGGCTAGGAGAGATTAGAAGATTCTCCAACCCCCCCCCCCCCCAAAGAATAAGAGTTTGAAAGTGCTGTTGGAAATGACACCTGCGGCAACTGCTTCTGAGAAATGCAGGATTACTGGGAATTGGTCTCTCAGTCTTTTGTGTTTTCTTACCCCTGCTAATTGGGTAAGAGGCACTTTTTCAAGTGGGTGCTCCTTTTTTTAGCAGGGGAGAGTAACTGGCCCACCTCACCCCAGCACTGTCTGTTCTAGTGGCTGTCTGCTGGTATTCATTTGCACTTTTTAGATTGTGAGCCCTTTTGGACAGGGAGCCATTTAGTGATTTGATTTTCTCTGTAAACCGCTTTGGGAACTTTGAGTTGAAAAGCGGTATATAAATACTGTTAATAATAATATAATAATTTCTCTATAGATTCATGTAACGGCACATGGGTGCTGGGTATAAAGCAGGGAGGTGAGATGGGTGGGGAGGCAGGTGAGGCAGAGCCTCCCCACTGAAGTCCTTCAAACTGCTCCACCTGCCTCCCCACCCACCGTGCGTCACTAGGATAAAGACCAGTGCAACAACTGTGGCACCAAGTGATGTTGCACTGGGTGCTGCCACTGGGACAGGTGCGGAGGGTTCCAGATTGGCTGGGCAGGTGGGCCATCTCATGGGCAGGGACCCAGGGCCGGCCTTCAAGGCTGGGGGGGGGGTCCCAATTGGAACCCCATTTGTTTGTGGGTCCCCAGGTTCACAGCAGAGGCAGAATCTTAGAGATCTCAATACAATTTACTCGAGACCAGCATTTCTCCAGTGGTGGGTCAGACGCACTAGGTGGGTCAAGAGCCAATTTCAGGTGGGTCCCCACTCATTTCAATGTATATTTTATTTTTAATATATCAGACGTGGTGCTCCCATGGTACATGATTGTCTTTGAGGAAATGTGACAGATCTCTACTTTTAACCGGCTACTATGTATCCGTTTCTAGCAATGATAGTCAATGGGGCTTATGCCCAGGGCTTGCAACCTTTGGGATGTTTGGGGAATTTCGCTAAACCAGGGGTGCCCAAACCCCGGCCCTGGGGCCACTTGTGGCCCTTGAGGGCTCCCAATCCGGCCCTCAGGGAGTCCCCAGTCTCAGATGAGCTTCTGGCCCTCTAGAGCAGGGGTGTCCAAAGTTTTTGGCAGGAGGGCCACATCATCTCTCTGACACTGTGTCGGGGGCTGGAGAAGAAAATAATTAATTTACATTTAAAATTTGAATAAAATTACATAAGTTTACATAAATGAATATATTAAAGATGAACTTATATGAATGAATGGAAGTCTTACAATAGCTCAAGGCCTATAAAAGGCCTTGTACAAAGCAAGGTTGGCCTTTCCTTTGCTGCCACTACTGCATCACAGATGTGAATCAGCAAGCAGTGGAGGGAGACTTCGTCCCACAGCTCACACGAGTGGTCAAACAGTGCCCTCACACTGACAGCAGTTACATCAGGCCAGTGTGGGCTCCAGCAAGTCTCCGGAGGGCCAGAGGCTCATTGGAGACTGCGGGCTACCTGAGGGCCGCATTGGGAGTCCTTGAGGGCCGCAAGTGGCCCCAGGGCCGGGGTTTGGGCACCCCTGCTCTAGAGACTTGCTGGAGCCTGTGCTGGCCTGATGCAACTGCTCTCAGCATGAGGGCCAACTGTGTGACCTCTCACGTGAGCTGTGGGATGAAGGCTCTGCCCACTGCTTGCTCTTTCACATCTGTGATGCAGTAGTGGCAGCAAAGGAAAGGCCAACCTTGCTTTGTGCAAGGCCTTTTATAGGCCTTGAGATATTGCAAGATCTTCATTCGTTCATATAAGTTCCATCTCTAATATATTATTTATGTAAATTTATTCAAATTTGAAATGTAAATTAATTCTTTTTTCCAAGGGCCCTGACACAGTGTCAGAGAGATGATGTGGCCCTCCTACCAAAAGATTTGGACACCCCTACTCTAAACAGATCCACAACTGCTTGAGGGCCCAATCCTATCCAACTTTCCAGCCCTGCAGTGCAGCTCCTAAGCAAGGGAACAAATGTTCCCTAACCTTGTGGAGGCCTCCATAACTACCCTCCCATCACAGGATGCAGCACAAACCCCATTGGCATGACTATACCCAGGGTTGGAAAGTTGGATAGGTTTTGGCCCTGAGATGGTTAGGAGGGTTTTTCTTCATATATATATATATATATATATATATATATATATATATATATATATATTATTATTATTATTATTATTATTATTATTATTAACTTATTGTAAGCTTTTAAATTTACTTCCTTAATTTAATTTGATTTTGTTGTATGGAAGGTGTTCCTGCTCAATGATGTCACTTCCACCCATAACATCACTTCCAGGTTAATGACATCACTTCCAGTAGGTCCCGGCATTCTAAAAAGTGGGTCCCGGGGCAAAAAGTTTGAGAACCACTGTTCTAGACTTTATGTCTCTGATTGGAAAGCCATCCAAATGGGTGCTGAAAAAAGTGCGTTTGAGTTAATGGAACCAATGGATCGAAGCACATTTTAAATATAAAATGGCATACATGCCAGCCTACAAGGAAAAAATGTGTTGATTGCCTTTGAAAAGTACAGTACACTGTCCTGAGATCCCTGGAGGAGGGCATGCTACAAAAAATGGCTTGAAAGTGGTTATTTGCAGAATTCTGTGGAACAGAATCCATGATTCCAAGAGAAGGGACATATATTAAGAGTGGGTGTGGAGTGCAGCATTTTGGCCCAGCGGTTCAGAATCCTCCCAGCCCTGCTTTTAATTAACAGTTCTGCCCCCCTGCAACCCCTGCCCCCACACACTGCCTTTCTCTACCAATTGGCATCTTCCAACCTTATGTAAGCCTGCATCCATGTCTGCACTCAGATGGAAACTGCTGGGGGATTCACAACCCTGCTGTCTCCTTTCCACTCCAGTATCCTTCAAACAGACCTCACTCTGAGCGCTCATCTCAGAGAGCTTCCTTTTTGGCTGGATCCATCCCTCCTGGGATCCACATTGCACTTCTGAGCCACTGCCTCTCTCCGCCTTCCTGGCTGCTCAGAAAATGTGTGATCCATCCTGGAAGCCAGCACAGACAGAAACTGATTGAGACTGAGGACATGGGGGGGGGGGGGAGAGAGAGAGAGAGAGAGAGAGAGAGAGAGAGAGAGAGAGAGCTTGAAGCCTGCTTCCATTCATTCAACAAAGCAGGTCAAGTTTCTTGGTGCATTCCAACAAGTGTCACTTTCCCAGGGAAGGGAAACCCAGCCTGGTTAATCTCCCACCCAGGGAAGAGTAATGACAAAATATATACTTTCCAATTCCGACTCCTATTTAGCAGGGACAGTTCCTGCTTCCTGGTCCTGGTAAATCACAGTCCATATTTTGATCCAATGCAGAGGTGTAACAAGGATGGAGCCTGAGGGGCAACTGCCCTGGGTACTACATTGGGGGGGGGGGAACGCATGATTGCTTTGCGCTGCTGACTGTTCTCACGGAGGAGGGGGTGCTTGCTGCGGCAGCTTGGTGCCCACATTCCTTCCACTCAGTGGCACCCCTTTCAAGTGGTACCCCCTTCAAGGGGGAGCCTCCACAGGAGAAGGAACAGGGAGCGTGAAACTGCCTCCTCCTCCTCCAGGAAGAACCCAGAAGTGATGTCATGATGTCATGATACTGGGGCTTCTAAGTATGCCTCTGATTCTATGTATTCTAGGGATGTCTTGTTTCAAGCTGGTTAATGTGACTTGCCTGCCATCCTCCTTCAGGGCTCAGCCCCTCTTCCAGTCTCTAGCAGCAGAGGGGCATCTAGGGCATGGCTGGTGTGGACACCTGCCTTATGCCACTAAGGAGGGTGCCACGCCACTGAGAAAAAGAAATGGCAGGGGGGAGCCATATCACGAAGACAGCATCTCATGTTTCCCTGACTTCGCAATCTGGCTGCCCCCATTCCTTCTACTCAGTTGTGCTGCCCTTCAAGTGCCACCCCCTTCAAGTGGCACTACAGGAGAAGGAATGGGGGGCAGCAGCCAGATCGCAAAGCTCCCTCTGCCAATGCCTCCTCTTCCAAGAGAACCCATAAATTATGTCATGATGTCACTTCCAAGGTCTGACGGCAGTGGAATGGGGAAGTGGAATGGGGGCAGCAGTCAATATGTGAAGCTGCTGCCACCAGCACCTTCTCCTCCTGGAAAACCCAGAAGTGAAATCGCAGCTCACATGACTTAACAACATCACTGCCCTGGGCATTGGGGCATCTCGGTACGCCACTGTCTAGCAGTGAGCTCTGGTTGGAGAGGAGGGGATAGAGGTGACCTGTCCATGAGACTGCCCGCTGGCTTCTACCACTCCTCCCTCACCTGCTTGGTGTTTTTGAAAAGGCAGGGAGGAAGTGTGGAGGCATGCTTCCACGCTTCCTCTTTCATTCCCTCCTTCCCTCCCTTTCCAGTCCAGAGAGTGGGAAAAGGAGGTGCAACAGTAGAGGCAGTAGGGTAAATGGGGATGGGCAATCTGCTCCCTGAGGTGGCTGCCTCAGTTGGCCTCATGGAGGGGCCGGCTCTAGACTGTCTCACAGCCCAAACCCTATGCATGCCTACTCAGAAGAAAGTCCCATTAGAGTCAATGGGGCTTACTCCCAGGAAAGTGTGGATAGGATTGGGCTGCAAATTACTAGTGGACAGTTGATTGCAGGGAAATTTAAGACAGCAAACATTAAGACTGACCAGAGCTTTCAGTGTTGGGGGGGGGGCTTTCAGTGAAAATGGGGGGGTGGGAGGCCATGCCAGTGACTCTGATCTGAGGATAGTCGAGTTACAAGTTTGTCTGGGGTGTCTGAAAATCTGGAACTTCCAAGTCTCCCACCCAGTTCAGTACCTTAAAACACAGTCCTAGATCTTGCCTTACCAGTATTTTATGCCTTGTCACCCAAAAGGTCCTCATCTCAGTTGTTCACAGTTTGTTCGGGCTGCTCAGCGACCATAATAAAATGTTTCATGGAAGTTCCTGTATTGCTTTTCTAGGTGTTTCCTTTCCAATGAATTTCCTTTCCCATGACATATAACATGATAGTATTTGTACATAGCAAGGCTTTCACAATTTTGGCCACAAGTGACAAGCTCAGCTTGTTGCCCCACTAAAGCTTGTTGCCCAGTACAATTGCTCCCCCCTGCACCCCCTGGCATCTTCATACCCTTACAGGCTTGTTATAGGAGCTGCATAGGCTCTGACACTGGACGTCTTCCCTGCCTAGGTCCTAATGACCCTAAATCCCATGTTGGTGTTGTGGTGCAGTCTTACTCCAAGTGCTAAGCACTTAGCTAAGACCTGCAAATTGCTTTAACTCTTGGCATTAGCTGGAGTTAAGCCCTGGATTCCGCTGACCTGCCGGTATGACCAAGCTCTGCTCCTTCCAGCTGGAATCTCTGATGTGCGAGTCGCTCTGTTTTGATCACCCTCAAGGCACCTTGGCCAAGAATGAGAAGTATTGCAGGGAGGGGGAGGGGATCAACAGGAAAGCAGGCATGCCAATTTCAGTATCAAAAATTCTGGCACCTCCAACTCAGTCCTCCTGAGCCTATGCAGAGTGCCTTTTGACCTAAGTACAAGAGAAAATTCCCAGGCTGAAGTTCTAAGCAGAGTAACTAGGAACAGAGTAACTAGGAACTGTTGAACCCAGCGGGACATATTGCCATGCAAATACATGCGGCATCAGGACCGTACAGTTCAAGTTGGGTGGAAACCCCAGCTCAGGGATGCGTCAGGAAGCACACACATGTGCCGTCCCAGAGTGCACCTGCCCCCTCGCCCCAAGGGCTGCCGAGTTCAGCGGGGCTGAGAGAGGCACCTGAAATAAACCGTCAGGCCAAAAATAGCATCGGTCCAGAGGGCAAAAGATGAGCTGAATGAAAAATACGTTGCTATTTTTAAAGCCTGGATCTGGTTGTTATGGCAACTGGTGTCTCTAGAAGCAGACAGCAAAACGACAACAGCACCGCAGGGCCACGCGAGGTTTCACACAGAGCCATCTCACCATGTGATGGATTGTCTCCAGGGGGAACAGTTCCCGCGGCCCATTGATCGAGAGAGGCGCATGGCCGCCCCAGGGAAGTTCTCTGCGGTTCGCCTCCCTCCCACCCATCCCCAAAGGGGGTGAACACATTTTACAGATGTAAAGGTGGCCATTCTTGATTAATGTCTCACATTCATGCTCCTAGCAGTCCCCTTCCCCACAAGTGCGCATTACCGAAAACTCTTCATTACCAACTGGGGGTGTTGCCATATTCATGTTTTTCTCTGTAGAATACAGGTACACTTTGCCAGGGGTGGCATGGAAAAAAGGCATCCAAGTAATTTTACGAAAGCAAAGCAAAAGGAACTGAGAAGGTGTTGGTCCCAAAACAGGCTCACAAATAATCTATGAAGAGACACAAAGGAGATCCCAAAAGCGGGAACTGGAACTGCTGGGGTGAAGAGGGACAGGAACTCTTCCCCCTGCCATAAGAACATAAGAACAGCCCCACTGGATCAGGCCATAGGCCCATCTAGTCCAGCTTCCTGTATCTCACAGCGGCCCACTAAATGCCCCAGGGAGCACACCAGATAACAAGAGACCTGCAAGGCCTCCTGGGAATTGTAGTTAAGAACATAAGAACAGCCCCACTGGATCAGGCCATAGGCCCATCTAGTCCAGCTTCCTGTATCTCACAGCGGCCCACCAAATGCCCCAGGGAGCACACCAGATAACAAGAGACCTGCAAGGCATTCTGGGAATTGTAGTTAAGAACATAAGAACAGCCCCACTGGATCAGGCCATAGGCCCATCTAGTCCAGCTTCCTGTATCTCACAGCGGCCCACCAAATGCCCCAGGGAGCACACCAGATAACAAGAGACCTGCATCCTGGTGCCCTCCCTTGCATCTGGCATTCTAACATAGCCCATTTCTAAAATCAGGAGGTTGCACATACACATCATGGCTTGTAACCCGTAATGGATTTTTCCTCCAGAAACTTGTCCAATCCCTTTTTAAAGGCATCCAGGCCAGATGCTGTCACCACATCCTGTGGCAAGGAGTTCCACAGACCAACCACATGCTGTGTAAAGAAATATTTTCTTTTGTCCGTTCTAACTCTCCCAAAACTCAATTTTAGCGGATGTCCCCTGGTTCTGGTGTTATGTGAGAGTGTAAAGAGCATCTCCCTATCCACTCTGTCCATTCCCTGCATAACTTTGTATGTCTCAATCATGTCCCCCCTCAGGCGTCTCTTTTCTAGGCTGAAGAGGCCCAAACGCCATGGCCTTTCCTCGTAAGGAAGGTGCCCCAGCCCCGTAATCATCTTAGTCGCTCTCTTTTGCACCTTTTCCAAATATAAACTAGAGGGGGCGGCATTTCACACAATGCCCACTGCCACCTTCTGCACAGGTTACATTTGCAAAACAGATTCGATGCAGGGAACACAACCAGCCTGCAAAAGATTGCTGGGGATCTGCCATGGATGGCAGGTCTTCATATGTCATGTGTTAGTGACCTCAGGTGGCACCAAGAGGAACTGCAACAAAGACCAAAAGGGCAGGGCAGGTCTGGGGGGGGGGTTTGCCAGGGGAGGGGGTACCTGGGAGCAAAAATCGAGCACAGGGGTGTCAAACTTGTTTCGTACCAAGGACCAAAGTTAGCATGCTACCTGCTGAGGGCAGAGAGTGACATCACATTGCCTGCTGAGGGTTGGAAGTGACATCATTAAGCAGGGAGTGATGTCATTAAAGCAGATGATGGCCAGAAATAAGCCCTTTGTTCTCACCTGGAAACCCATTGGCTGCATCTAATAGAAGAGAAAATGTGCAATACTTGTACAAATTTTCAAGATATGAGAGAGCCTAGTTATCAAACTGGGAGAACCAAATTATGGGGGGGGGGATAAATTGCAATAAATTATGGGTGCATTTGGCCCGTGGGCCTTATGTTTAACACCCCTGATCTAGAAGTGTCTCTTTAAAGTGCAATATCCCCATTCCTGATCAGGCAGGGGAAATGCAACCACCCACCCCACCCCCATCTATCACAGGACTGCCCATTTTAGGGGAAGTGTGGTGGGATAGTCTCTGACACTCTCTAGTTTGAACATCGGACACAGCGGAAAGCGATCTCTGAGAAACTCAGCCCCAAGCTGTTTGGATGGTCGTTTCGGAGATGCTGATTTTTTTGAAGCATAGATTGGACCTCATGAAACCGCAACTCCATTCCGACAGTTAAGAGAGCAACCAGGGAGCCTGGGAAATTAGTGAGCCCGTTGTGGTGTTCCCCCGTGCCGGGCTCTCAATTCAATCTTGTGGCTCTTTAATGCCTGTTCTCGTTGACCACTGTCTGTTGCTCCTCCTGAAAACTGATCCTGACAACCTCAGACGAGGCTCTTGGGTAAGCAGATCTGTCCTACTTATCGGCTAATGAAGAAGGCTGTGGAAAGAGATGAGTCTTCCGTGGGCCAAGAGCAGGGGCTGTTTTCAATCAGCCTCCCAGCTCCTGCCTCATCCTCTGCTCTCAGTCTGTCTCCTCTATAATCCAATTCAGCCCCACCACTGATGAAGTTAGAAAGGGCCTGAAGGCACAAAATCACTTCTTCCCCCTCCTCTCCCATTTTTGTAAATGAACATTAAAGTAGTCTGGGGCCCTTTTTGCTGCAATCAGACAGCCTGTTTAATATTTCATCCCAAACTGCCTTGTTCTTGAATATGCTTCTGACAGCCCAATCCTATGCTCATCTACTCAGAAGAAAGTCCCATTAGAGTCAATGGGGCTTACTCCCAGGAGAGTGTGGATAGGATTGGGCTGTGAGTTGTTGGCTTTTGGGTAGTAAACGGAAACTCTGCATGTGTGTGTTTGAGAAAAGGGCATCTGCTGTAAAGGAATTCGACATTCCTTTGTTCCGTCACAAGCGACAGAGGGATATTCGCAGGCCAAATTAACTACATGTGATATTAAACACATCATGGAATTAAACCAGAAAGTGGACAGGATGTTGTTCTTTTCTTGTTCAAATACGTGGTCGGTGGTGGGCTGGTGACCCAGACGAGGACCATAGTGCATGGTGAGGGCTTGTGTGTTAAAATGCCAAAAAAAATTGGTTCTAAAGAGGCTACAGGTCCTCATATTAAACTGTTTGCAGGAATAGGTGTTTCAGGGAGGGGGAGTTCAGCATGAATATGACATACGGCAGTGGTTCCCAAACTTTCTTGACTGGCAGCTCCCTTGACCTGCTGGACCATTGGCCGAGGCCCCCGTGAGAGCTACAGTTCTATATATTGTATAGCCTAGTGTGTTTTTTTGCAAGGAATCCGTGGCTCCCCTGGCTGGTTTCCATGCAGGCCCGTAGCCAAGATTCTAGAGGGGGGGCGACTATTTTTTCAAGGGGGGCAATGATGTCAGGTATCTATACTGGTGGGCAAAATGAAAGGATAAGTCTGGAGAAACATCAAAGACCCGAAACGCCCCCAAATTTCATGAAGAGAAAATAATGTGTTTGTTTTTTTTGAAAGATGCATTCATTAGCTGTCAAGCCATGTGACAATAATTGGCATAGAATAAATGCATCTCTGCATGCCATGGAAAATGTATTGCCTACATAGAAATAACATGCAATATATCCTTTCATTTACACACCACTGCAATACACAGGCCCGCAACCCTGCAAAAGTAAAACATATGACTGGGATGCAGGTAGTATTTACTTGTATTGAAAGTGCCTATTTACCTATATAGCACCTATCTAACACCTAAATAATGCCTATCTAGCGCCTATGCAACACCTATCTAGCATCTATCTAGTGCCTATATAAAACCTATTTAACAGCTATATAGTACCTTTCAGCAGCTATCTAAAACCTATATAGTACCCATCTAACACCTATATAATGCCTATCTAGCTCTTATGCAACACCTATCTAGCACCTATATAGCGCCTATCTAACACCTATATAATGCCTATGCATCATCTATTTAGCTCCTACATAATGCCTGTTTAGCGCCTATGAAACACCTATCTAGCACCTATCTAGTGCCTATCTAACACCTATATAGCGCCTACATAGCGCCTATCTAGCACCTATCTAACACCTATATGGTGCCTATCTAGCAACTACATAGTGCCTACCTAGCACCTACATAGTGCCTATCTAGCACCTACATAGCGCCTATCTAGCACCTACATAGCACCTACATAGTGCCTATTTAATACCTATCACCTATCTAGCAACTATATAGCGCCTACCTAGCGCCCATTTAGTGCCTATCTAGCAACTAACACTTATATAGCGCCTATCTAGCAACCATCTAGCGCCTACCTAGCGCCCATTTAGTACCTATATAGCGCCTATCTAGCACCTTCATAGCGCCTACATAGCGACTATATAACATTTGTCGATGATGCATTGCTGATGCATTGATACATATTAAAATAAAATGCATTTACTTGACATCAAAGCAAGAGGAAAGATATGCCAGGCAAATACAGTCACGTCTTGGGAACACTAGTTTTTGTACAATATTCATTACTTTTAGAAAGCAAAGTGCAGAAGATTGGAATGTATGGAATCCACCTGGTTGAGCTGAATCGTCCCAGCTTTCTGCGTTGAATCTCCTTAGAACCAGGGGTGGATCCAGTGTCTGTATTTGGGAGGGGGCCATGAGCACTGCCTTCAGAGCCCAGGTCAGCCAGGCAGCTAGAACTGGGCTCTGGACTTGGAGCTGGGTAGACCTGGGCTCCCGCTTGAGCTTATCGCTTCTGCGGCCATTTGCTGGGCAGGCAGACCTGGGTCTGGGCTCCAGCCTGCGTTTGGAGCCAGGTCTACCTACTTGTTGCACTAAAGAGTTGCACTAAAGAGGCTCCAGGTACTTGCAGAGAGCGTTTATCCAGAATCACAGTGTGGATTCCGAGCCAACAGGTCCACCACTGATATGGTATTCTCCCTTAGACAACTGCAGGAGAAATGCAGGGAACAACGACAGCCACTCTTTATAGCCTTCATAGATCTCACGAAGGCTTTCGACCTGGTCAGCAGGGATGGCCTCTTCAAGATTCTCCCCAAGATTGGATGTCCACCCAGGCTCCTCAGCATCATCAGATCCTTCCACAAGGACATGAAGGGCACTGTTGTCTTTGATGGCTCCACATCACACCCCTTTGACATCCGAAGCGGCGTGAAGCAGGGCTGTGTTCTTGCACCAACCTTGTTTGGGATCTTCTTCGCTGTCCTGCTGAAGCAGGCCTTTGGAACTACAACAGAAGGCATCTATCTCCGGACCAGATCAGATGGAAAGCTCTTCAACCTCTCCAGACTGAGAGCAAAGTCCAAAGTCCAGCTGAAATGTCTGCGTGACTTCCTCTTTGCCGACGATGCAGCTATCACTACCCACTCTGCCAAAGATCTCCAGCAGCTCATGGATCGTTTTAGCAAGGCCTGCCAAGATTTTGGACTGACAATCAGCCTGAAGAAAACACAGGTCATGGTTCAGGATGTGGACTCACCTCCCTGCATTACAATCTCTGCACATGAACTGGAGGTTGTCCATGACTTTGTGTACCTTGGCTCAACGATCTCCGACACTCTTTCTCTCGATACCGAGCTAAACAAACGCATCGGTAAAAAAGCTACCACGTTTTCCAGACTCACAAAGAGAGTCTGGTCCAACAAGAAGCTGACGGAACATACCAAGATCCAGGTCTACAGAGCTTGCGTCCTGAGTACACTTCTGTACTGCAGCGAGTCATGGACTCTTCACTCACAACAGGAGAGGAAACTGAATGCTTTCCACATGCGCTGCCTCCGACGTATTCTCGGCATCACCTGGCAGGACAAAGTTTCAAACAACACAGTCCTGGAACGTGCTGGAATCCCTGGCATGTATGCACTACTGAAACAGACGCCTGCGTTGGCTCGGTCATGTCGTGAGAATGGATGATGGCTGGATCCCAAAGGATCTCCTCTATGGAGAACTTGTGCAAGGAAAGCGTCCTACAGGTAGACCACAGCTGCGATACAAGGACATCTGCAAGAGGGATCTGAAGGCCTTAGGAGTGGACCTCAACAAGTGGGAAACCCTGGCCTCTGAGTGGCCCGCTTGGAGGCAGGCTGTGCAGCATGGCCTTTCCCAGTTTGAAGAGACACTTGGCCAACAGTCTGAGGCTAAGAGGCAAAGAAGGAAGGCCCATAGCCAGGGAGACAGACCAGGGACAGACTGCACTTGCTCCCGGTGTGGAAGGGACTGTCACTCCCGAATCGGCCTTTTCAGCCACACTAGACGCTGTTCCAGAACCACCTTTCAGAGCGCGATACCAGAGTCTTTCGAGACTGAAGGTTGCCAACTAGCTACCTACTTGTGTGTGTGTGTGTGTGTGTTTGTGCTTGTGAGTACACAACTTTGTGTGCGTGCATGCAAAATTCACAATGCAACCGCGTGCCTTTGTTTCCAGTGTGTGCATCTCCACCAAACTGTCTCCACACAAACTGCAGCTCCCACTGCTGCTGCTCTGCTGCTGGGGCTGCGCACAAACGGAGGAGGCCGCAGCACGTGCTGCAGGGCTCAATGGGAGGGAGCACCTCGCGCACGCGCAGAAGACCTTCCCGGGTTCAGAAGCCGCGCGTGCGTACTGGCGGCACAGCAGCCCGGGCCCGGAATCCGCGCATGCACATTTCCGGTACCTAACACGATTCAGAAAGCCGCGCAGGCGCACTGGGGCTACGGTGGCCGCGCCGGAGTCGTGTGGCGCCTGCGCATGGGGCGGGACGGCGCATGCGCGGTGGGCTTCTGGTGGCTCCCGGAGCGTAAACAAGGCAGCGCCGAGAGGGATGAGGAAGCGGCCGGAGCCGAGCGGGGCCGGGAGCCGCCGAGGCTGAGCCGGGCGGGCGGCCGGGCAGCCCAGGGAGCGCCATGAACCTGGCCAGTCAGAGCGGCGAGGCCGGCGCCGGCCAGCTGCTCTTCGCCAACTTCAACCAGGACAACACGTAAGGGGGCGTGGCCTGGCGATGACGTCACGGGCCAGACTCTGGCTGGCTTGGCAGGACTGGTCCTTGCCCCGAGGGGCTCGCAGTGGGGGCGCTGGGAGGCCAGGGGGGGCTTCGGGTGGTGTTGAATGGGAAGAGGAACTTCACTAAGGCTGCTAATACTAATTAATTATTAATTATTGGCTAATTAACAGTCGCCATTAAGTCTCACGGCAGCTTGGAGGAGAGGAAAGTGGGGCGCCGTGTGCCTCTTTCCCCAGCGCATGGTTCGCCCATGGAACTCCTTGCCACTGGATGTGGTGAGCGTATCTTTCCCTGGCATGTGGTTAGCCTGTGCAACTCCTTGCCACAGTATGAGGCGATGTGTTTCTTTCCCCAGTGTGTGGATAGCCTGTGGAACTCCTCGCCACAGGATGCAGCAATGCATTTCTTCCCCTGGGGTGTGGTTAGCCTGTGGAACTTCTTGCCACAGGATGTGGCGGTGGGTTTCTTTCCCCAGCACGTGGAGGGGGGCATGTTTGAGACATACAATATTATGCAGGGGGTGGATAGAGGGATGTTCTTCTGAGTCACCTCTTTTTTCCAGATGGGTAGAGAGATGTTCTTCTCTGACACAACACCAAAACCAGGGGACAGCCACTCAAATTGAGTATCAGGAGAGTCCGAACAGACACAAGAAAATATTTTTTGACTCAGCGTCTGATAAATCTGTGGAACTCCTTGCCACAGGATGTGGTGATGGCATCTGGCCTGGATGCTTTTAGAAGGGGTGTGGACAGGAAATATCCATCACAGGTGACAAGCCATGATGTGTATGTGCAACCTCCGGGTTCTAGAAGTAGGTTAGCTCAGAATGCCAGATGCAAGAGAGGGCACCAGGATGCAGGTTATCTTGTATGCTCCCAGAGGCATCTGGTGGGCCACTGTGAGATCCAGGAAGCTGGAGTAGTTGGGCCTTTGGCCTGATCCAGCAAAACACTTCGGTTACATGAGAAGGATGTGTAATGATTTGGGTGCACAAGGGGGCAGGTCCTTGCCTTGAGGGGCCTGATGGTTCCTCAAAACAAAACAGCAAGTGCAGCATAAGAGTGACCACAGGGAAGGGCGAGGGAAATGGAGACCAGAATAAACAAAGGGGAGACTATTGCATTTACATGTACTTGGCCTTAGGGATGGTAGCAGGTGACTGGGAGTAAAGGGTTGGGCTTCCATGGGAAAGGTAGATTTTGAGGAGGAGCCTGATGGAAGGAAGAGGCCTGACTTATTATTATTGCTATTTATATGCAGTCTGCAGTCCAGAGCATGCTCACTTGGGGGTAAAATTCAATTGCATAGAGCAGGACTTGCTTTGAGGAAGCATGCACAGGAGCATTTGTTTGAATGTATGACCAACTTTATGCTGTCTGATGCCTACCCCACTGTTGCCTGTTCTGACTGTTAGTGGCTGTCCCAGGTTTGGGGTCCAAGCAAGATCTTTCCCACACTTCCTAGCTGAGAATCTCTTTTAACCAGAGATGTTCCTGGGACCTTCTGCATAAGATGCAGGCATTCCATCAGTTGTGGTGGTTGCACGTAGCCATTATAACTAATAGCCATTGATAGTGCTCTCTCTCCTCCCCTGTGAATGTGTCTAATCTTTTAAAGCCATCTCGACTATTGGCCATCACCACATCCTGTGCGGCAGATTTCATAAATTAATTATGGCTTGTGGGAAGGCCTTCCTTTTGCCTGCCCTGCATCTTCTGCTGATTGATTTCAATCAATGGCTCCAGGTTCTAGTATTGCAAAGGAGGAAGGAAAGCTCGCATCTGTCTGGTGTGTCCACCCCATGCATGATTTCATAAACGTGTATTGTACTATCTTCCACCCTGTCACTGTTTTGCAGTCTACTTGGGAAACATGTACAGGCACAATCCTATACATCAGTGTTTCTCAAACTAGATGGGTCGCGAGCCAATTTCAGGTGGGTCCCCCTTCATTTCACTACTTTATTTTTAATATATTAGAGTTAATGCTCCCGTGGTATGTGACTGCATTTGAGGAAATGTTACAGATCTGTACTTTGAATGGGCTACTATGTTTATGCTTTTAACAATGATAGTCAATGGGACTTACTCCTGGGTAAGTGTGGGTAGGATTACAGCCTAGGATTGTTAAAAATGTTCCTGTTTGATGATGTCACTTCTGGTCATGACATCACTTTTGGTGGGTCCTGACAGATTCTCATCCTAAAAAGTGCATCCTGGTGCTAAAAGTGTGAGAATCACTGCTATACATGTTTGTTCAGAAGCATGTCCCATTATATCCAGTGGGGCTTACTCTCAGTTTAGTGTGTATAGCAGTGGTTTCCAATCTGTGAGCCATAGCTCCCCTAGGAGCGCAGAAACCAGCCAGGGGAGCTGCGGAATCCTCGGAGAAATCTTGCTGCCCTATACTCTGCGAGTCTCGCTGATGCAGTATAGGGTTGTAGCCCTATCAGAACCGTGGCCAATGGCCCAATAGGTTGTGCCACCAATCAAAAAAGTTTGGGAACCACTGGTATATTGTATTGCAGTTGCAGTGTTCTCCTAGTCCTGTATGTTTTCTAGGAGCAGCATATAGGTAGCGGTGCAAATAATTGTCTTGCTGGGTCCTTTCTTTGAAATAATGTCAAGGCTTATATTTTCCTTTTAGGGGAGATCAGAAACATTGAGGGGAAAGGGGCAAAAGTCAGGAGCTGGAAGTTTAGCCTTCCAGCTGCCTGTCTTCATATGTGTGGCTGTTTTTATCAACTCTTTAACGTCAGGGCTTTTCAAACGGCGGCGTCGCGACCCCCCAGCCTGTGGGCCCTGGCCCCTGCCCCCTTAAGGAGCGGGGGCAGACTGGAGGCAGGGAGGAGGCAGTGGTGCATGTACCCAAGCCCCTGCAGCCTCCTGGGGGTGCGGGGAGCCTGGCGCAACCTGCAGCAGGGCTCCCCACAGCAGTGAAAGTAGATGCGGAGCGATTGCGCCCTGCCTCCGCTGCCTTCCCCCGCCTGCCCACGCAAGAACTTAGTGGCTCTCTGCTTTGCATGATGCAATAATTTGTAACATGTGATGGAGAAACTTTATCTCTGTGCATTCCCTCTTCAAGGGCCAGGAACATGCCTGTTGGTTGTGGTGATTTATTTATTTTTTTCTTTGACACGTTAGCAAGGTGCAATACATGCTAGACTGTCCCTCACTTCCTACAGTAGCAGTAAAATGGCTTTGTAGCTTTGTCCTACCTACGTGTACTTGTCTGTGAATCTCGCTGATTTCATTAGCATTTTCTACTTGATAAGGGTGCATGGGTTCGGAGTCATACTCCTGCAGTTTTTCTTCTCCCAACTTGTTTATATTCCTGAACCCTTGTCCACAGAATCTGTTCTCCCAAGACTCTAACCCTGACTGAGTTGTGATCTGTGGTAGGGTAAATCAAAGGGCAAAATGAAGGTAGGGTCACCCTCTGCCAGAAGCGATCTTGACTCATCCCTGTTTGAGATAAGCAGTAATTTAAACCAGTGGATGCTGTAGTTTCTACTTTAAAGGATTATATTCACACTGTTCTGTCTACCAAGGAGCCCCTGGATGCTCCCCAGAGACCCCAACATGGTGCAGAAGATTCTGGGGCTTCAGACCCAGTCAGTTGTCAATCGATGAGCCTTGGCTTGTCTCCTTGTGTTTTTCTTCTCCTGCTATTTAAAATATTTACAAATTTATACCTTGCTTTATCTCCCTGATGGGCATTCAAAGCAGCTATCAGCTCTGTATTTTCTTCCCCACTTTAGCCGTAGGTCTCCTGTCTCTTTGATGACAATGGCACCATTCAGTCTCCCATGTAAGAATAGGGCTCCATCACTTCTTTTCCCCCTCCACTTTTGCAGCCTTCAAGGTATAAAACATCTTTCTTTCCCAGCTTGCTTCTCTTTCTCCACACCAACGGGATCAGCCAGCTTTCCTTCTTTTTAATGGCACCCCATAACTTGGCAGCTTTTAATTGGATTTGATGAGGTCCCTTGGTGGGGGTGGCTTTTATAGAGCCAAAAGGTGCAATAAGAATCCCTGGATAACTCAGTGTTCTATGGTGCTGGTTCTCCCAACCTGTATGTTCTGGGAAGTCTTGATCTTCTCCAAAAGTCTGTCAAAGAGCTTGATCTTTGCCTGTATTCTCCTTGGGAGACCATTTGTCCACTCCTGCATTTGTCTGCAGGGAGAGCTTTGGGATCACGTTCACAGTTCAAGTGAGCGTCAGCAGATCTGTCTGATTTCACCCCCCCCCCATGAAGTGTGTCAACTGACAAGTTTTGTTTGCTTAACCCAAAGCTGTGGTGTGCTTCCTTGTCCTTTCGCGGGGTGCAGGGATTCCTCACAGGCAAGGCAGTATGGGGAAGGGTTCCCTGGAGAGAGAACACTTCAATTCTGGAATACCGTTCATGCAGGGTAATGGTCTCAGCTCAAGCCCTGAGCCCCACTGTTATCCCATAAGGAACTGATTAATTTGCACCAACGGGGCTTGCAATCTAGGCATTGGCACAAGAGAGGGAAATGAGGGGACGGGGGCATGGATAGACCAGAGAGAAGTGTGTGACTTCTGCAACATTAAATACCTCCTGCACATCATGGCGATACTCAAACAAAACTTAAATGCTCCTGAGAGCCTCCCTTTAAAATTTAAAGTAGTGCTAAACATCCAGCCAGAGTTGGATGGTTAAGAGGTGATTGATGAAGGATAAATAAATGGGCCACAGACAGTTGAGAAGGGAAGCATGCCAGCCTCCAGGAAGTGAATAATAGGAAGCAATCTGGAGAACAGTGCAATTCAGTTGTTTTGTGGGTGACTGTTGCCTTTGTGCACATGCTAAACATCAGAATTGCCTTCCTTGATCCTGGGTGACTCATTGGGTGGCTGAAGGGTCCAAAGGCCTATTAGTCAGATCCCCTCTTGGAAAGCAGGGCCCCACGACCCAAGCTACCCCTCCACATTCACAATGGGGCCAATTCACACAGTTCCTTTTCCCAACACAAGGCACATCTCTAGGCAAGAGAAAAGAAACTGGTCTTGTCCAAAGTGGATATCTGAGTGGGTATTCCTGAGAGAGAAGGAATAACTGGGGGGAGGGGTGCAGGCTGTTGCGGGTGGTTGTAGCTCAGCCTGAACTCTGAGCTCCCTGGTTGAAATCACCTTGGCTGTGACCTTGCTAGATGGACCTGGGAGAGCTCTGCAGTGAGGGGTTAGTACTTACCTACTGCTCTAAACCTTGGCAAGATTTATAGCAAGAACACATGTCAAGGTGTTGAACTTTTAACTTCACCTGAAGTGCTCCACATTGGCATTAAAACTGTGCACAGATCCCAAGAGGCAGGCTGTGTGTAAAAAAAGACGCTTTACCCTTGATTTGCAGCATCAAAACAAAGCATCTGAGGGTCTGCATCTTGTGCTAGACTAAAACTTTACAACCCGTGGCTGTTGTAAATGGTGGTTTGGCATGTTGTCCGATTGAGCCAAGCTGTTCTCGTCCAGCTGCCGTAATCGGGGTGATGCTAAAAGCGAACTTGAGTCAATTACATCAATGATAGAAGGTCATAACAGAACTATGCCATTAATGGGGGGGGGGAGTGGTTTCATTGTAGTATTAATTCCACCACCTTGTGGCTGGTAGTGGGGAGAAATTGGTGGCTTGGAATTCAAAACATTTTTCAGGCCTACCAATATCTGCTGTGCTATGATTGCTCCTAGTTAAGCTTTTTAGAAATCTTGCACAGGCTTAGTTAAATCACCCTACTTCTGATGATTTTTTTCCCCTTAAGCATTAGTTTCTTTTAAAGGAAGAATAAGAAAAATTGATTCTTTTAATCAATCTCTCCAGCTCTTGCTATTGGAGTGTATTTATAAGTGTGACTTACTGCAGGTTCACACTGAAAGAGTTCCGAAATGTACTGTGGGGAGATGTTATTGCAGCTGTCAGGTCCTCACAGCAACGTGGGAAGTTACAAAAGGAGATTTATGCCTTGCTAAAGAGTTATCTCTGTAGCAGAAGCTGTGGTTATCTGGCATTTGTACTCCTTTCTTATCTTGCATACATTTGGGCTGTGCACAAAAATGTCACTGATTTGCTGCTCACATTTTTTCCTCCTCCCCTGTCATGTATTCCTGTCAACTGAAGATAGCCAGTTTTGTGGGAATGTAGTCCACAGAAACCAATGCCAGAATTTGCTGTTTGCTGTTAAGGTCCACAAAGCTCCGGTGCCTTTATCTGTTGTGGACGTGAGCATAACCAACCCTAGCAACACAGCCCTGCCATCCATTCTTGTAACCTGCAAATACTTGGAGTAAATGGTGAAACACATAATAAAGTGGCATTTATGTCTGCCTTGCCTCCAGGGAACTTTGGAGCTCCCTTCTTCCGCCTGCCATTTGATCTGTTCAACAACCCTGTGTGGTCAGTTAGGCTGAGAGAAAGACTAGCCCAGTGGTTCCCAAATTGTGAGCCGTGTCTCTTTGGGGAGCTGTGGAAACCAGCCAGGAGAGCCGTGGAATTCTCAAAAAAACCAAAACCTTCCACCCTGTACAATTTATAGGATTGTAGCCCCTCGTGGACAGCTGCAGCCAACGGCCCAGTAGTTCAAGGGAGCCGCTAGTCGAAAAAGTTTGGGAACCACTGGACTAGCCCAAGGTCACTCTGAAGCAGAATCCAATCACAGGTCCATCTTTTCCTGCATCCTGTTTCCTCATAATGGTCAGCCAGATGCCTTCAAGCACCCACAAGGAGGGGGTGGCAATGATTCCTCTCCCCTGTAGCTGCTGCATGAAGTCATTCCACTTCTGAACATCTAACCAATTCTCCATCCAATAATCCCATTGGAGAGTTTGATACATCGGCAGTCAGCTCTTGCACATTGCTTTAAGAAGTAGTGTCTAGAAAAAAGTTGGAACCGAAAGATCTTGTCTGCGTGCCTGAAGGTGAGGACTGGCAGGCCTCTCTTGAGAGGGCATTCTGGGTTTCTACTATGACTAAGAAAGCTATGTCTCCATGGTCCACTCATGGTGGGACAGAGAACAGGGCCTCAGAAGTGGTTCTTAACATTTTAGATATTTGTGTGGTAGGGATTCTTGAGGCTCTGGTCCTGAGCCACTGAAAGATTTTGTTTAACATTTGTAGATCTTTGTGAGTGTCTGTATCTCCTGCCAGTATGATGGCATTGCTGACTCAAGGTTTCTGATACAGTGGATTGGTTGGGTGATAGAGACCAAAAAGCCACAGATGGGCATGCTATTTTTTTAGTCTGGAAAGAGGAGTATCACCCACAGATATTTTGCTTTACCCCAGCTACGTGCATCTTTGTGGAGAAAACATGCATCCCTAGCTCACTGGGGAACTCCCAAAGTGCACTGGGTACCTGGATCCTGGCCCAGTCCAGCAGCTGGGGATGCCTTCCTGTGCCCTTCATCAGTTCGTTCTCCAGTCATCCCAACCATCTGTTCAGGAGCAGGGGTCTGGTTTCAGTTCCCCATCCACAAATGCAAGTGTTGCACTCCTGATGTTGAATCGAGTTTTGGGGTTTGTCCACAGCGTTTGCAAAATGAATACGGCTGTATCACTGCATTTGTTTGAGTGGCCTGTGGGAATGATATGCAGCTTTATCTTGTGAGTTCTGATAAACAAAGAGAAGCATTTGTGGACCTCTAAAATGGATGGTTTGCTTAGCAAGTAATAAAAGTGATAACCTTCTTCCTTTGCTGTCCCGCGGTCTACCTGCCAAATGTTAGGATTATTAGTAATCCACTTTGCTTTCCAAGAGTCAGGCTGTTTTGCAGGGTCCTTGGCAAAGGGCCTTGCTGTCTGGTCTGGTCTCTTGATTTAGTATCTGTTGCAGTGGGTAGCGATTTCTGAATAATAGGTGCTGAGTGCTCCACAAATAATCTGGAAAGAACAACTGGCTGAATAGTAAAGGTTTTGCCTTTGGGACACATTTATAGCTGAGCGTTGGAGCTTTCCTACAGAATGGTATCTTTTAAGGGAAAATGAATTGCAGTGGGGCTCTCTTCTTGCTGAGATGCAAATTGTTTTGGCTGATCAATAGCCGGCCATCTCTTGAGGATATGCAATGAAACAAGCATAGCAGTGACTCTGGAGAAAGTGCTCCCCCAGATTCTCTCCCCTCCTCAAACCTCCATCACTCAGAAATACGTTGCCTTAGGCCAAGAACACAGATGCAAGGCACTAACTTTTGTAGGGTGTACTAATGCCAATAAAGGTTTTTGATTTGATTTGATTTCTAGGGTGTAAAATTGTCAAGCAGTTAATATCTAGAGGTCGGTAGCTCTGCTAGAGCTCCTTGTGGCATGTTCCTTTTTTTGCATCTTGGTCTCTGGTTATTTTTCCATTACAAAGGGAAATAAAACAGGACTGTCATTTTGGTTGTGCAAGCAGCTGTATATTGGATGCTGAGAGCGTGTAATGATGCAGGGTGATCTGTGGGGTCAAGTGTTCTTTTGTAAAAGAGCGAGCAAGCTTGGGACATGCTGTTGTATTCCATGAGAAATGGGGAGTTTCCGATGCTTGGTTGACCTCATCTCTCTCTCTCTCTCTCTCTCTCTCTCTCTCTCTCTCTCTCTCTCTCTCTGTAGGTCCTTAGCTGTTGGCAGCAAATCCGGTTACAAATTCTTCTCCCTTTCCTCTGTGGACAAACTGGAGCAGATCTATGAATGCAGTAAGTGTGTGTGTCCTCATTGTTTTTGTCATATTGCTTTGGCTGCCTGCTGCTTTCTTTTGACAGCCCTTTACCCAAATTCGGATCACCATGCTGGTTCTTCTACCAGAGGTGGCCAGAGTGAGGCCCAAGGGCTGCAAGAGCCTCCAACACAGCCCTCTGACTGCTAGGCCTCTCTGCTCAATTCACTAAGGGCATAGCTGTGCCAGTGGGGCATGTGCCGTATCCTATAGTTGGGTGGCAGTCACAGAGGCCTCCTCGAGGTAAGGCAATGTTTGTTCCCTTACTTCAGAGTTCCATTACCCTTGCCTTGGTGCTGGAAAATTGGTTAGGATTGTGCCCCAAGGGCCTTAAACAGTCAAGAACAGGGTGGGCAGACTGATCTACTACATGTTTTTAACCTGGAATCTCCAGGCCACCAGCAGAAGACAAAATGGTGGCTTTGGTAGGGGAGAGTTCCCTAAAACACAATCTGAAAACCTTTGGTTCACACTATATTGAGAAAGAAGAATATGACTAGAATCATAATTCTTGGATCATGTGTTTTGCCTTTGCTTTTGGTGGGCCTGAGAGTTGGGGGTGCAGGTGGGGGAATGAGGAGAGGTCGCTGTTGTGTTGGTTGGCAACTGGAGGAGTGATTCAAATCACAGTGCAGTATGTGACTGGCTCTCTGCCGACTTTGGGACCCCCCCTTCCCCCGTCCACCCCAAACAGTTCTTGCATTTTAACTTCCCCCTGTGCCACCTTCTCTCTCCTTTTCTCCTCCACAGCTGACACTGAAGATGTCTGCATCGTGGAGAGGCTCTTTTCCAGCAGCCTAGTGGCCATCGTGAGCCTCAAAGCTCCCCGCAGGCTGAAAGTCTGTCACTTCAAGAAGGGGACTGAGATTTGCAACTATAGTTATTCCAATACAATCCTGGCTGTGAAGCTCAACAGGCAGGTGAGCACTGGTGCTTTAGTCTGGCCGGGTTCCTTGTTCATGGCCGCTTTGGGGACCGGGGTCAGTTTGAAAACTACTTACGATTTAAAAAGCGTTCAGTGCTGCCATTCAGTCTCGTTCAAGAAACCATCAAGGCAGCTTACCAATTAAGCTTCCCCGCCGAACAAGCCAATAAAACTTGTAACAGCGTAAACCTAATAAATCAATAAAGCACAAGGCAGAAAACAAACCGTGAACAAAGGAAACTGAATGCAGGGCAGGCTTGACATTGATGGCTTTCACAGTAGAAGGGGCATTGTGGGGGCTTTGGAGTTGTGGCAATCAAGGCTTGTGGGTTTAAAATGAGTCTCATTGGGTGAGGCCGGCCATTTTGGAAAGTGGCCACGTCCTGCATGAGCCAAATTGCTCATGGAAGTTTCTAGCAACTCAGGCCGTCTTTGCCCCGGGAGTCTGTCTCTACTTTTCCTTTCTCTGTTTGTTTTAGAGATTGATAGTATGCTTAGAAGAGTCCTTATACATACACAACATACGGGACATGAAGGTATTGCATACAATCAGGGAGACGCCCCCCAACCCTGCAGGTAAGGAGTGCCAGTTTTGGCCCCCTCACAGGTGTCCTGGTACGACACCTCTGTCTGTCACATTCACACTCGGTCGTGTGCTGAAAATATCTTGTATGTGCGCCTTAAAACGTCTCAGCATTTAATGACAGTGTTCTGTAATCCACGAACTGAACATAAGCCTTGCTGGATCAGTCCAAAGGCCCATCTGGTCCAGCTTTCTGCATCTCACAGTGGCCCATTGGCTGCCTTGGGGGGCACACAAGACAACAAGATACCTGCATCCTGTTGCCACTCCCTTGCATCTGGCGTTCAGAGAGAGCCTACTTCTAGAACCAGGATGATGCACAGACCCAAACAGGGCTTGTAATCTGTGATGGGTTTTTCATCCATCAATGCGGCCAATGCCCTTTTTGAAGGCATACAGTCCACCTGTTGCATCCTGTGGCCTGGAGTTCCACAGATCAATTACGTGCAACTACATTTGCTTGTGTTCATCCCTTACTTTCCCTTACCTCTCTTCCCCTACCCCCCCATCTAGACTGTGGTGCACCTTATTTTAAAAGACTGTGCACACTGATGGTGCCATACAGTTAATCTCTTTACAGCTGCCAACGTTCTGACACGGTCTGTAGTGACCCAAAAATAAAACCCAGGTCAGGGCTTGTAAAGGCAGGAGTATTAATTCTCAGAGAATGGGGGCCACTATCTTCAGGGAGCAGATTTGGCTGCCTGGCACAGGGAGGGTTGGCTTTCATCGCACCCTTCTCGCATCACATTGTAGGATCTCCATCAATATGGGCCGCTGTGAGTTACAGGAAGCTGGACTAGATGGGCCTATGGCCTGCTCCAGTGGGGCTGTTCTTATGTTCTTAACTACAATTCCCAGGAAGCCTTGCAGGTCTCTTGTTAGCTGGTGTGCTCCCTGGGGCATTTGGTGGGCCGCTGTGAGTTACAGGAAGCTGGACTAGATGGGCCTGTGGCTTGATCCAGTGGGGCTGTTCTTATGTTCTTAATATGTGTGTGTGCTCCTCCTTTGTGTGCTTTCTCTGACCCTCCTTGCAGTATAACAAGCCCCCCCCCACATCCTTCCCTCCTCTGTAATGGGCATTTTACTTGTAATCATAATAAACATAAATGGTAGAAAAGCCATTAAAAGACCCAGGGGATCCCTGTAATGCTATTTTGTCTGAGCAACCACAGCTTAATATTGATGTTCTTCTTTCCCTTGAGCTAGAGGAATTCCAAGCTCTTCATTACAAGCCTTAATGACGGCTGCTTTTCATTCTAGTACTTTGGGGGGGTGTCACAGCTCCTAGCGAGATGCTCGCCTATCTCTTTTTTTCCCTTAGGTTTGTGTGCACTGTCCATCAACAATGACAACTGCTATCTAGCCTACCCAGGGAGCGCGACCATTGGAGAAGTGCAGGTCTTTGACACCATCAACCTGGTGAGGCTCGTTCTCGGTTCTGCTTTGTGGTGTGCACGGAGCTGACTGCAGTGGGCTAAGCTCTGACGTTCTCTCTCAACTTTTGTGTGCAGAGAGCCGCTAACATGATCCCTGCTCACGACAGTCCTTTGGCTGCCCTGGCATTTGATGCAAGCGGCACCAAGCTGGCCACAGCGTCAGAAAAGGTAAGGTCCTGGTTTGGTTAAGCTGAGCTGAGTCAGCTTTTGGGACACTGGTCTTTTGGCTTCTTCACAACTCTGTAGCAGCTATTCTAAATTCAGCAAAGATTTATTTTTCTTTAACCTCCCTTTATCCTCCCAGGGGACGGTGATCCGGGTATTTTCCATTCCAGAGGGGCAGAAACTCTTTGAATTCCGAAGAGGAGTAAAGAGGTGAATGCTTAGTTCAGTGGATTCTTTCTGTATTCAGCAGTGGAGTGTGTGAAAAAGCTGTGAATCGCAGCTCTGTATATAACCATATATGCTCGTGTATAAGTCGATCTCATGGATGAGTCAAGGGCAAGTTTAAGCCATTTGCTCTTGCTCTCGGTGGATGAATTTTGTCAGATTTTACTGGATCCTGAAAAAGACTTGCCAGTAATTATTCTGGAGCAGCACAAACACCGTAGCTGTTCTCCAAATAGGGAGCAAGGTGAAGGTGCTTGTGGGAGTTGCAGGCTTTGCAAGGAGGATAGTACTGTACTTCTATATTAGCAGCCCTCACAAAGCCTACAATTCCCATAAGCACCTTGCTTCCTGTTTGGAGAATAGTTCTGTGTTTGTTTTACTTCAGGACAAGGTAAAATAGCTCCTTTTTTTGCTTTTTCCCTGTGCATCTCATCTCACTTCTCAGCCCAGTGTCCACCTCCCACCCACCCACCAACCCATCTTTCAGATGCTCTTAAAAACCGTGGAGGCCTTACTGTATACCCATGTATAAGTCAACCCAGGCTTTCAGGGTCCACTTGAGGTGCAAATTTTTCCACTTATACACAAGTGTATACAGTATATGAAAAAGAAATCCTGGGTAGCCATATTTCTCTGCTAGATCCAAAAGCCACAGTAGTGTAATACCTCTCTGAGGACCAGCCAAAATGTCATAGTCAAGAGTGCATTTCCCCTGGAGCTCCTCATCAGGCTGAACAAAACAGCAGTATTTATTTAAGGGCACTTACGACATATTTTTATCTTGCCCTTCCTCCAAGAGCTCAGAGCATTATACCGGGTTATCTCCCCTCCATTTTTTACCTTACACCAGTTCTGTGGGGTGGGCGCGTATGAGTGGCTTACCCAAGGCCGCCCAGTGAGCTTCATGGCTGAGCAGTAATTTGAACCCTGCTCCTAGTCCAGCACACACCACTCAGTGTGTCTCAGCAGGTAGCCCTGGTGTGAATTGCTGCCCCGCATTATCTCCTGCCTTGCCAACAGCGCGCCAACACTATTTATACTTTGATGGTTTGAATGCTTTGAATTGTGAGTGTCGTTCACTATTTTAAAATGGAAATGCTTGTAAGCTGTTTCAGAGGCCCTGCTGTGGGCGAAAAGGTGGGTTGAAATTCTCATGGTTCTGCTGCACTTGAGCACGGCTGAGGCTGGATTCTCTGTGGCTCCCATTTAAACTAGCTGCCATTGGAGTGTGTTTTAGGGAGTGGGCTGCAGGTCGAGCCCCTGGCGCCACCACAGTGGTTAACCTTTTTTTATCTCTTTGCATACAAGGAGGCCTGGGGGCTGGGGATAAGAATAGGCCCTCGGTTTGGCTGTACTTGTCGTAAGAGGCAACTGAACAGCCACCGGGTAGATGGGACTCGTCAGCCTGGGAAGGCAGCTTATTTGAGAGAAGGAAAACTCTGATCCCAAACCTCCACTGCCTTGTGGCTACATCCAGTTATGGAAAAGGCTTCAGGAGTCAACCTCGAGGCAAAATCCGGAGCCGGAGTCCCTGAGGCAGTTCGTGGCTGAACACAGTCACGTTCTGGCAACTCCTGCGACGCCGCTGGAACCAACCGTATGGGCTTCTGCCTTTCCATTGGACCATTTCAGCGACGTGGAGAGGGGGGATTTGCTGCTTGGGTAACAGCCTATCCTCCATACCTACTTTACCCAGGCTTCGCGCGCTGGAGAGGACACTGTTCCAGAACCACTATTCAGAGCGCGATACCAGAGTCTTCCGAGACTGAAGGATGCCAACAAAGAGAAAGATACAAGGAGGCCTGGTACTATCAGGCACTGGCTGGCAGCTGCTGTCAGACTGAGATCTGTCTCGGCTCTTCCTGGAGATGCTGCCAGAAACTAAAGCTGGGACCTGTTGCCTGCAAAGCGGGTGCTCTAGCACTGGGCTGCAGTCTCTCCTTGAAGCTGCTGCTGTTGTGTGACCTCTGTGAAGTAGGCAGCTGGGGAAGCTGAGTGAGGTTCTTTCTGATTAATACAGCAGGGCTTTTGGTATCCATGGAGGATTCAGGACCCTCCACAAATATCAATTCTGTGGGGGGAGGGGTGGCCCCAGTCCACCTCCTGGACACAACTGGAAGTCTCTGATGAGAATGGCAATGATGTGAAATCTGGATGCGGCCAGGAGGTCCTCTGAGGCCTTCTGGCCATAGATATTCAGATCTGCAGGTGCCAAGCCCAAGGATGAAGACAGCCCACTGTAGCTTCCTTTCCTTCCTCTCCTCCCGAACAAGTGCGTAGAGACTGATTGGTCGTTTGTGTTGGTGTCTTTCCCCAGGTGTGTAAGCATCTCCTCCTTGGCCTTCAGCATGGATGGCATGTTTCTGTCTGCGTCCAGTAACACGGAGACGGTGCACATCTTCAAACTAGAGACTGTGAAAGAGAAGTAAGCCCTGGAGAAATTACGCGCGTTCATTCCGATGCCTGCCCTGCCGGTTGGCGCCCCACAGTCCAGACCTGCCCCTGAGTGTCTCTCCCATGTTTTGGGATCGAGCGAATTAATGGAAGCGTTGAGGCCAGTATGAAGGGTTTCCTGTCGGGAGCCTACACGGGTGGGTCCGAACTGGGGGAGAAAGGATCAGGTGGCCCTGGAATGTGAGAAATGCAGTTGCTGCCCACTGAATACAGTGTTCCCCTGGGATCTGTGGGAGGTTGATTCTGCACCCCACATGGATGCTGCACCCTTTCCATGGATGCCCCCATGACATCATGGATGAAGCCCCCATTTTGAAAAGAAAAATAGCATAACTTACCTTGGGTCCCCTGCTGCATGGCAGTTTCTGGCACTCCTGGAGGCCACTTCTGAATCGCAGCAGGGCCTGCAACCCTCTCCCTTGGCCTTGGCAATCTCCCTAGAATGGATTGCAGAGCATTTGGTGTGTCCCAAAATCCCGTGCCAAGGGGGTCGCAGGCCTCAGTGCAGTTCCAGAAATGGTCTCCAGGAGCACCAGAAACTACCTCGCAGCCACCTGTGGATAGTCATCCTAACGTACCAAGACCTTGGATGGAGAGAGACCCCACTGTACGTGACATAAGTATAATAGTGATTTGCATTGGATAAATGCAATGTATAGATAAATAGCAGCTGACGACATCCTCTTTCTGATTGAACCTAGTTACTTAGCAACACAGTATCTTTGCCTTTGTTCAGACCACATCCAGTAAAGTCTAGCTCAGCCATTTGGGAACTGTCAGGTCTCTCATATTTTTGCCACTGCTTCCAAGATCAGCAGTGGCCATTAGGTTGTTTCTGCGTGCACAATTCTGGGTGCTGATGTTGATTGTTTAAAGTCCTAAACAACTTGGAAGAGGGTATGAACCAGCCCGAATGTTAACATCTTCCGTCTAGCCTCTTCTCTGGCTGTCTTCGCCTTTGGTCATGCGACGGGTGGGGTGTGTATGTGGGTCCTTCTCTTCACGGCAGCTAGACTTTAGCTATCCACCCTAGCCATATATTATTAGTTCATCTACATGATTGGCTCTTGGGAGCCAGATAAAGGTTTACTCTTGCCAGCATAGGTCTGTCTTTTTATCTCCATTCTGTTGCTGGACTTGCCTTCTGTTTTGTTCATTTTTTTAAATTGCCTATTTAAATTGCATTTTTAAAAATTGCCTGCCTTTCAGCAGTGGGCATGAAAGAAATGTGGGCTTCTCCGTATGTATTTGTAAATCAAAACACACTCAAGGGGCAGAGCTGCTCTTGCCACATGCAAATGATACAGGGTTTCCTAGTTTTTATTTTTTTTAACTTTTTCTCACCTTCCTTGCTTCCAGACCTCAGGAGGAGCCCACGACTTGGACAGGTTACTTTGGCAAAGTCCTGATGGTCTCCACCAATTACTTACCTGCCCAGGTCACAGAGATGTTCAACCAGGGCCGAGCCTTCGCAACTGTCCGTCTCCCCTTCTGCGGCCACAAAAACATTTGCGCTTTGGCCACGTGAGTACAGATGTGGGGCAGAGGGGGATTTGCCACACACTGCTGCAAGAGACCCATTGCTATATAGAGGTGGAAACGTAGGCTCGGAAGTCCTCTGAAGGCAGGCAGATCTGCTTTTCTTACCTAACCAAACTTGAGATTATAGGCTGAAATACGCATAGGAAGAGGTATGCAGTGACCTCTTTTCTCTGTCCTCTTGGAGACTTTTTCTTCTGGTGGAGAATCCTTGGCTTTTTAAAAATGTCTTGACAATGTGGAGCGACACTAACATGTTCCATGTTTGTTTGGCCAGAGTCACCTTCACAGAGTAGTTATAGAGTGTGCTGTAGGACTACAGTTTTTTTTTGGGGGGGGGGGGCTATATATTGGAATGCTAATCCATCTTACAATCTCCTTTCAGATGGGAAGCTTCCACACTAGAAAGAAGGGCTCTGAAAAAGTCACCCATACTTGGGGGAGTAAGGGTGCTTCTTCTGTTTTGCCATTAGCTTAGAGGAGGGTGCCTGCTTCTGCTGCATCCCAAAGAGACTTAGTCCAGGACTCCTCTACCTCACTCGCATTATTATTATTATTATTATTATTATTATTATTATTATTATTATTAACAACAGTATTTATATACCGCTTTTCAACTAAAGTTCACAAAGCTGTTTACAGAGAAAAACCAAATAGCTAAATGGCTCCCTGTCCCAAAAGGGCTCACAATCTAAAAAGATGCCAAGGAATACCAGCAGACAGCCACTAGAACAGACAGTGCTGGGGTGAGGTGGGCCAGTTACTCTCCCCCTGCTAAAAAAAGGAGCACCCACTTGAAAAAGTGCCTCTTACCCAATTAGCAGGGGTTAATGCTAATTAATGTTGCATTAATGTAGCATTAATGTTGTGTAGATGCTGGATCTGACCTGAAAGTCTCCCAGAACTGATTTTGGACCCACATGTGTTTTTTGAGCAAGCATTCACGTTGTGTGTGGGTTTTGTCTTGTTCTTTCACAAAGGCCTGGCCACACAGGCTCCTTAGACGTGCTCACCAAGGCCAGCTGTCGGATCACTAAGCGTGGCATATACGTGGGCCTCGGGGATTAATTAGCAAAGTGAATTTGAGCTTGCTCTGTTAAACTTGTCCGTCGGTGACAATTGGTGCTTCAGTTGCCTGTCTCTCAGGGTAGGAAAGGCCGCCTGGTGTTTAGAGAGCAGGCGCCTTCTCGGATTTCTCCGGAGGCTGGCAGTGCAGCTGCAGAAGTCTGCAGTTGAATTGGGACTTCTGACTGGTGGTGTCGGTTTCCTCTGCCAAGTTTCACCCAAAGGCTGTGCTTAAGGACTGAGAGAATAGGTTTTTGGGCAGCAGAGATGAGGACAGTGTGATTTGCGGACCACTGTATTGCCAAGATGGCAGCTGGAAGCCATTTTTAGAACAGCCTGTTCTGCTCATTTCGCGAAGCCAGACTTTTCAACTGGACTGTTCTATGATCTTTTTTTCCTCCCAGGATTCAGAAAATCCCTCGTCTGCTGGTGGGAGCTGCTGACGGGTATCTCTACATGTACAATTTAGACCCCCAGGAGGGAGGCGAATGCACACTGATGAAACAGCACAAGTAAGACTCTTCTCCTCTTGAGAGCTGTGTTGAGGTGCTGAAAGGCTTGTGTGCTGTACCCGCGATGCAGGGGATCGGTTTTGAAATGTTGCACGACGACTGTGTTTGTTCAGCACCCCTGGGTCTGAACAGTTGTTGTCTCTTCTTGCTTTTGCTTCTGCGTGCACCAGTGTTCAGGATGATTTGTATGCGCCGTGCTGTTGCCATGGCATTTGGGCTTATTTTTGTTAATGCACAAATTATGGCTGTACCGTTTATGCTTATAAAAATGCTTTGTTGAATGTTTGAGACACTGATGCTCTAAGACTTTTGGGGGGGGCATAAGGTTGTGAGAAAGCAGGATAGGAATAAGCCAGTGATGATGATGGAACCCACTCTGCTGTTTGATTCTTCCCACTAGGCTGGATGGCAGTATGGAGCCAGCCAATGAAATCCTAGAATCCGCATCACATGACCGGCCATTAGTAGCACAGACGTACAGTGCCGCCGTGACTAAAGGTACTTGTGTGCCTTCTTCCCCGACAAGACACGGTAAGGATGAAGCTGGAGCCGCCTTCCAAGCCTGGTGCTGCATTATAGGGGGCCTACAAGGAGATGGCTCTAAAGCAGAGGTGTCCAAACATTTTAGCAAGGGGGCCACATCATCTCTCTGACACTGTGTCAGGGAAAAAAAGAGTTAATTTACATTTCAAATTTGAATAAATTTACATAAATGAATACATTAGAGATTGAACTTACGTGAATGAATGAAGGTCTTGCAATAGCTCATGGCCTATAAAAGGCCTTGCACAAAGCAAGGCCGGCCTTTCCTTTGCTGCCTCTGCTGCAACACAGACGTGAAACAGCAAGCAGTGGAGGGGGCCCTTGTCCCACAGTTCACACGAGAGGTCGAACAGTTGGCCGTCATGCTAAGAGCAGTTGCGTCGGGCCACCACAGGCTCCAGCAAGTCTCCGGAGGGCCAGAGCTCATTGGAGACTGGGGGCTGTCAGTGGGCCACATTGAGAGTCCTCAAGGGCCGCAAGTGGCCCCAGGGCCGGGGTTTGGGCACCCCTGCTCTAAAGGCCACTTCCGCTTAAAATAAACAGAATGTTTCGATGCCTCCAACCCCCCCCCCACCAGCTCTCCAGAATAAAGTTGTAGCATGATTTCAGAAGGGCAGGAGAGATGGGGCCAGGCAGTCCTGCAGTGGAAGGGAATTCTAGAGCCTCTATGAAATGGCTGTAAGGGCCCCATCCTGCGTGCACACCTTCTTCCCCTCTAAAAGAGCAGCGCCTTGGGTGATGACCTGAAAGAGCAGGCTCCTGTGGGTTGAGGAAATGCCAGAATCTGTGGGATGCTGCCACAATCTTCTAACTCACTAGGTGATGGTTCCTTCAGGAGTACAGTATCGACGTGAAGTGGGTTCTATATGTGCACTGATGGTTCCCCCCTTTTGAACACTACCCCCCTTTTTGTCTCCCTTCAGCCTACCCTGAAGACTTGGGGGCAGTGGGCGGAGCTTGCCTGGATGACGACACCAGCGCCTTGCGGTTGGACGAAGACAGCGAGCATCCCCCGATGATCCTGCGGACTGACTGAACTTTGACCTGTGAACTCACTCCTGAAGCCCAAGAACACACTGGCCTGACATTTCTTGAGGATTCTCGTCTCAATACTGCTGCCGCTACGAACTTTGACCTGAGTGGGGATTGAGAGAGAGAGAGAGAGAGAAGTGAGAGGGCGACGAAATCTCAAGCAGTTTTAAAAACGAGCAACGCGAAACCTGACCCATTGTAGCTGTTGCCATTGGGTAGCCAGTGGCCCATCTGCACCATTGGGAAGGGAGGGGGGATTACGTGGTTTCACTTCAGTGGCTTTCAAATCCTGCTTTATCTTTTTAGCTGTGAGGATATATTCCTTTGTTGCTGTTGCCAAAACCTGCTATTTTGTGCACTCGTCAGCACCTCCTAGCTTTGCATGCCTTCTTGTGCCAAGCGAGTCTTAGGCAAGCAGATCCACGTTTTGTTCAGGTTTTGCCGCTTGCAAGAAAAAAAAACACACACCAAACAAAGATGCGTACATGACACTTGGCATCTGCATGGAGGGAGGGGCAGCGAAGTCAGGTTCAGTGTGCCTCAGCTTGTTCTGCTCGGGCCACAAAGTCCGGAGGGTTTCCTGTGCATGGGCTTGGGGGCACACCTGGGGACCGACACCGAAACCAAGCAGCGTTCACCTATTCTTGATTTCTTTCCGTCTCTACTTCTCCTCCACCCACATACACTTCCTTATTTTTTTTTTCCTTTTCCTGCACCATTTTGTTAATTAAAACACCTTCTGAATGCTGCCTTACTTGTGGGACTATTGTGTTCTCTTTAAACGGTGATGAGTTTCTCTCCCTGGGTTTTGCACCTTCCTGTCCAGGAGGTGAAATGGGGAAGGGGGATTAATTCAGTTTTGGGAGCAAAAGAGCCAAGTGGGGTGGGGGGTGGGGACTCACCTTTCTGTTTTCATTAGCCAGCCTAATCAGCGTGTTGCACTGCAAGCTTAGAAAGTGTGTTTGGCCCTTTGTCTGATTAATACCACCTTCCTGCCTTGCTTTAATCTTACAAAGTCTGTCCTCCTAGCTGGCGACTGGTGGGAGCTCCTGTTGGTCCTGCGGCCGGCCCTTGCAGCTAGTCAGAACTCCCCGCTTCCCTCTAAACGTATAGGTCGCTTGGAAGCAGGGTGCAGGGCTGCTGCTGAAAATGGCAACTCTGTGTCGAGTGTTTCCCCCTTGACAGCACGGGGACTTGCCCTGTGTTTCAGTGTTGTCAGTCACACCGTTTGCTTCCGGGTGGGGGGATGGCGGCTGGAGAAGTGCACCACACAGTGACACTAGAAAAAGGAGCAACTTTCCCCATGTGTTTATCAAAGCTTGATGCTGAGCTGCCATGTTCAGGGGCAGCCCAGTGTTGTGACTTGTGAATTAATAGCTCTACCCTCTGTCGAGGGCCAGGTGCATTCTTGTTCATTCTCTCTCTCTCTCTCTCAGTGGTCTGGCTGCAGGATTGAGCCGAAGCATGTTCCTCTATCAGTGTTTTGTCCCCTTGGCTCCCAGCCTCTGAGAGCTCTCTTTACCTCCTCTCTCCCAGGTCCGTGTGGCGTAAAACTGTTGTGTAACCTCCCACCTCCGACAGCTTGAGTGGTAGTTCTGGTGTTGCAGGAAAAGGACGGATCTTTCTAGAACTGCCAGGACTCTGGCAAAGAGTGACCAAAGTTGGGCAAAACTGCCATCTGCTTTTACAGAGCTGAAATGTGCCTTTTTCTTTTGGTTTTTAACCTTTTAGATTTTGTTTTCAGTGAGCAAAAAAGGAAAAAAAATTATGTGAACCTCTTGTTTCCTTAGATTGTTAGTCACCATTTTTGATTAAATTATTACTCACTCTCCCTTTTTTGTGGCATTCTCTTAACAAAATAAAAATGAACAAACCCAAAATGATTCCAGTCTCCGAGGGTGCAGGAGGCAAGTCTTAAGGGGTGGGGTAGGGAATCCATTGCGCTCTTTGTTATCCAGTCTCAAATGTAAAAATACCATTTGTATAATGCAGTGGTTCTCAACATTTTTAGCACTGGAGCCCGCTTTTTAGAAAGACAATCTTTCACGAACCTCAGGAGTTATGTCATTAACCTGGAAGTGATGTCATGCCCAAAAGTGACATCATCAAGCAGGACAATTTTAACACCCCCATATGACAAAATCAAATCAATTGACAGCCCAATCCTATGCATGTCTACTCAGAAGTAAGTCCCATTTGAGTCAATGGGGCTTACTCCCAGGAAAGTGTGGGTAGGATTGGGCAGTAAATCTACAAAATTTTATTTAAAATGAAGAACCCTCCTAATCCTCCCATGCAGTTGCTGATGTTTAAGAAATATCCCCAAACATCCCAAAAGCTGCACTCCTATCCACACTTGACTATCATTGTTAAAAGCATATACATAGCAGCCTGTTAAAAGTACAGATCTAGAACATTTCCCCAGAGGCAGTCATATTCCATGACTTCATGGAAGTCCATCAAGTCTAATGTGTATTTTATTTTCTAACATATTGAAATGAATGGGGACCCACCTGCAATTGGCTCGCAATCTACCTAATGGGGCCCAACCCACAGTTTGAGAAACACTGGTATAATGCTTTTCTTAGTCTGCAAAGCACTTCCCCTGTTCGTTCAAGGTAATACAGCAACTCTAAAGTAAACGTGCCATCAGAAATGGCAGCCTTAAACTAGTCAGAGGACTTATTTCATTCTCCAAAATCAATCTTTTAAAGCAGCAGTTTTTGGGGAAGCTAGAAAAAGGGGCATTAGAATCGCAGTGCTGGTCTGAATTTGAGACTAGGGCTCTTTATCGCATTAGAATGAACTGATTTAGCATTGCTGTGGGGTTTTATTCTAGTTTATCTTGCATAATTTGAAGCTTGTTAGAAGATCCGGCTCGGTTTTGGTTCCTGTTGCAAAAATTACTTTGCAAATTCATTCTGAATTTTACTCTGTCTGCGTGCCTTCTCCTGTATATCCATGCTCGCTCTATCTTTTCTACTGATGGCTTGATTCCATGTATCTGAGGAAGTGGACTGTGGAACTCACAAGCTTCCGGGTCTTTGCCTAGAGCAGCAAAAACTAACACACTTCCTCCGGAAGTGACCTCTAAAGAGAAAGAGAGAACCTAGCTGAAACTGCAGTGATGCTTCCAGTCCCTGCTGAGCTAAATGGTCCAGCTCTCTTAAGATCTGTCATGAAAGATGAGCTTCCTTTAAAAAAAAAATAGCTTGTCTACTGCTGTTGATTTTTGCCAAGGTGAGTCCACTGCCTTGCTCATCTCTGAGCTCTGCGAGACATGACCATTGTCTGTCTTTGATCACTTCCGTATTCGTATTTGTATTGGCAACCTTCAGTCTCGAAAGACTCTGGTATCGCGCTCTGAAAGGTGGTTCTGGAACAGCGTCTAGTGTGGCTGAAAAGGCCGATTTGGGAGTTACAATCCCTTCCACACCGGGAGCAAGTGCAGTCTGTCCCTGGTCTGTCTCCCTGGCTGTGGGCCTTCCTTCTTTGCCTCTTGGCCTCAGTCTGTTGGCCAAGTGTCTCTTCAAACTGGGAAAGGCCATGCTGCACAGCCTGCCTCCAAGCGGGCCGCTCAGAGGCCAGGGTTTCCCACTTGTTGAGGTCCACTCCTAAGGCCTTCAGATCCCTCTTGCAGATGTCCTTGTATCGCAGCTGTGGTCTAGATCACTTCCAGGCCTTTGGTATACACACAGCTGGGAGAAGTTCATTTTCTGCAGCTTCTCTGGCAGTTGCTGTACTGTGAAGGGAAAAGCTCCTAGCTGTGCTTAATCCTTGCATTACAGCTATTAAAAAGGCTGTATTAAGTCTTGTAAAAGCTCAAAAAAGCTAGGTTTTGGCAGCGGAGGTGATAAAAACGGGGGTGGAAAGATAATAGGGGCAGGCAGGAAAGAGTCTGTTTAGTCCAACATTTTCATAAAGAGGGTCAGAATGAGCTTAAGATTGCTGTCACTGCTTTTTCAAACACATCTCAAAATGGAACTGCATTAGCTTGGATTAGGAGGCTGCTGAAAGAGCTATTGTGTTGGGCTTTTTTTTTTTTTTTTTTTCTTCTCCTAGCTGTGAAAAGCTTATAATTGATCTGCAGACAAGCAGCAGCAGAAGACCACGAGGGAGTAATTTGAGAGTTTTGAGGTGGATGGTGAAGCAGGGTGCCAGAATGAGGTGGAGAAAATGAGGAATTTCACTGGATCCATCCAACCCAACTTCTCCAGGAAGTTCACAAATGGAGCAGCTTTCCACGATTGTCTTTCCCCAGCATCGTAGACTGTTTCTCCCCATTGAGGTTGCATTCCTGGTCATCATGACTCATAACAGGAGAAGAGCTGGATTAGACTGAAGGTCCATCACATCCAGTATTCTGATACCCACAGTGGCCAACCAGAGCCAGTCATGAAAGCAACAACCCTCCTCCTCCCAGTTGTTTCTCAACAGCTGGGGAACATGCAGGTTGCCCTTGGGCAATAGCCTTGGGCAGTTGGCCCTTGACTAATAACTGTAGATCTGGGCAAAAGTCTGATCCCTGTAGAAAGGCATCTATGCCCCTTCTGCGCCTACAGTCGCAGCACAGTCCATGTATTTGATGCATAAATTTGTGAAGAATTATTTTCTGAGACGGTTTGAGTTCTTGTGAACTGGTTTCATTGGGTGATAGGAAAGTTGTAGTATTGAGAGAGAGAGATTACATCTTGGCAGAAGAATTGCAGCCCAATCCTGTGCCTGTCTACTTAGAAGTAAATTCCATTATAGGCAGTAGGACTTTGTTGTTGGCAACCTTCAGTCTCGAAGGACTCTGGTATCGCGCTCTGAAACGTGGTTCTGGAACAGCGTCTAGTGTGGCTGAAAAGGCCAATTCGGGAGTGACAGTCCCTTCCACACTGGGAGCAAGTGCAGTCTCTCCCTGGTCTGTCTCCCTGGCTATGGGCCTTTCTTCTTTGCCTCT
Organism: Tiliqua scincoides; assembly: GCF_035046505.1. NCBI lineage: Eukaryota > Metazoa > Chordata > Lepidosauria > Squamata > Scincidae > Tiliqua > Tiliqua scincoides. Next base: position 15,535,448 of record NC_089833.1, read on the forward strand.
TAGCCTCAGACTGTTGGCCAAGTGTCTCTTCAAACTGGGAAAGGCCATGCTGCACAGCCTGCCTCCAAGTGGGCCGCTCAGAGGCCAGGTGAAGTTCTTCTAGGGTTGGTTCACTGTCAAGCTCCTCCAGCACAGGCAGGCACTCAATGTTGTTCAGTGCTTCTTCGGTGACTACATTTTCTCAGGAATATAGCTCAGAGTAGTGCTGCACCCAGCGTTCCATCTGCTGCGTCTGATCCTGGATGACCTCGCCTGTGTCAGACTTCAGAGGGGCAATTTTCTTCTGCGTTGGACCTAGGGCCTGCTTGATACCATCATACATCCCCTTATGCAGTAGGACTTACTCTTAAGCAGTAGGACTTACTCCCAGGTAAGTGTGGATAGAATTGCAGCTTAAGGCCACACTTTCCTAACCATACTTTCCTGAGAGTAAGCCCCATTGAACAAAATAGGACTTACTTCTGAATAGACCGGGTTAGGATTGTGCCCTTAGTCATTCAAATATACTGCCAAAAGCTATTGCCCTGTTTCAGAAAGTTTTGGGGGGGTGTTTTGTGAATGGTGGCAAGGAAAATATTTATTTACTTTCTGAATTTACACCCTGATTTTGCTCCCCAAAGGACATTCAAAACAGTTTACAAGCATAAAATAACATTTAAAAACAATAGAAATATTAAAATATTCTTTAAAAAAAAAAAAAAAAAAGGTAACCTTAATAAAAACCCCATTAAAAAGCAAAGGAACTGCAGCAGCCAGGCAGACTCTTAAGATATTTCCTATATAGTTTCCAGGCAGACTATTAAGATATTTCCAATATTAAAAACCTTGGGCTGTAATCCTAACCACACTTTCCTGAGAGTAAGCTCCATTGAACAAAATAGGACTTACTTCTGAGTAGACCTGGTTAGGATTGCGCCCTTAGACTCAGAAGGCAAATCTAAGCAAAAATGTCTTTAATTGATGGCTTCAGGAACTGGGGCTTATAGTGGAAGATAAGTGGATTCCCTCCACAGTCAGGGAATTAGAGGACAGGTCCTCTCGTGGATTGAGAACTGGTTGGAGGCCAGGAAGCAGAGAGTGGGTGTCAATGGGCAATTTTCACAATGGAGAGAGGTGGAAAGCGGTGTGCCCCAAGGATCTGTCCTGGGACCGGTGCTTTTCAACCTCTTCATAAATGACCTGGAGACAGGGTTGAGCAGTGAAGTGGCTAAGTTTGCAGACGACACCAAACTTTTCCGAGTGGTGAAGACCAGAAGTGATTGTGAGGAGCTCCAGAAGGATCTCTCCAGACTGGCAGAATGGGCAGCAAAATGGCAGATGCGCTTCAATGTCAGTAAGTGTAAAGTCATGCACATTGGGGCAAAAAATCAAAACTTTAGATATAGGCTGATGGGTTCTGAGCTGTCTGTGACAGATCAGGAGAGAGATCTTGGGGTGGTGGTGGACAGGTCGATGAAAGTGTCGACCCAATGTGCGGTGGCAGTGAAGAAGGCCAATTCTATGCTTGGGATCATTAGGAAGGGTATTGAGAACAAAACGGTTAGTATTATAATGCCGTTGTACAAATCGATGGTAAGGCCACACCTGGAGTATTGTGTCCAGTTCTGGTCGCCGCATCTCAAAAAAGACATAGTGGAAATGAAAAAGGTGCAAAAGAGAGCGACTAAGATGATTACGGGGCTGGGGCACCTTCCTTACGAGGAAAGGCTACGGCGTTTGGGCCTCTTCAGCCTAGAAAAGAGACGCTTGAGGGGGGACATGATTGAGACATACAAAATTATGCAGGGGATGGACAGAGTGGATAGGGAGATGCTCTTTACGCTCTCACATAATACCAGAACCAGGGGACATCCACTAAAATTGAGTGTTGGGCGGGTTAGGACAGACAAAAGAAAATATTTCTTTACTCAGCGCGTGGTCGGTCTGTGGAACTCCTTGCCACAGGATGTGGTGCTGGCGTCTAGCCTAGACGCCTTTAAAAGGGGATTGGACGAGTTTCTGGAGGAAAAATCCATTACGGGGTACAAGCCATGATGTGTATGCGCAACCTCCTGATTTTAGGAATGGGTTAAGTCAGAATGCCAGATGTAGGGGAGGGCACCAGGATGAGGTCTCTTGTTATCAGGTGTGCTCCCTGGGGCATTTGGTGGGCCGCTGTGAGATACAGGAAGCTGGACTAGATGGGCCTCTGGCCTGACCCAGTGGGGCTGTTCTTATGTTCTTATGTTCTTATGTTAAGATGGGCCCATAACTCAGCATCTCCTTTGCGTACTTAGGTATAATCCCAGACAGCATCTCTCTGTAACCCTGGGAAAGACCCTTTCCCCAGATCCCTGGAGCCATAGCCCAACAGTGGAACAAAGTGCCTTTCAAATGAATTAATTGAATCAAATATGCAATGACAATCTCCAGCCTTTCAATATGTAACTGGGGTGTTTCTCCTGCACGGCTGTCATTCATTTTGTTGCCACTAGATGGTAAACCTCTCCTGGCTTTTGAAATGGAATGCAATTGGCACATGTCAAACAAATGCGCACATGGGTCTTACAATTATTGTGGTGTGCAAGAAGACCGGTGTTGTTTAGAGGGGACCTTCCGGGCAAGGGAGGCTTGCAAAAATGCGGACAAGAGGAACCCCAGGGGAAGCAACAGCCTTGCGAGAGGCAAGGTGTGGTTGGGGGGCCAACCTCCCAATTCCCCCCAGGCAGAAAGTTGCAAGGGGAGGAACTTTAGCAGCAGCACCAAGAAGCTAGCACCACTGTCCCCTAAAGGGGCACAGCCAAGTATTTACGAAAGCTGGAGTTCATGGGGGGCAGGGTTGTGACACTACAATTACTCATGTTCGGGGTGCGCTGGGGCCTCTGCTGGCCGCACCTGGCCTGCGGCCCACTGCATGGGTCTCCCTGCTTCCTCAGAAGGCTTCCAGAATGTGAATGGAAACCTAGTTCACATACTTGTCTTCTGGTAACATCTGAGAGGTGTTTTTGAGATGTGGGGAGCGCATGGTGTGGGTCACATTCAGCGTCTATGTAAAACAGCCCAAGGGGGGAACCAGCATCTCTGGAGAGGATATTCCAAAGAGGAGATGCTGTTACTTGAACATTCCTAACTTCCCCTACCTGTCAGATGAATCTCTGCTGAAAGAGGTACTGCGACAAAAACCTTGAGTTTCTGGCAGGTTTGTACAGGAGTAAACCTGAAGTAAGGCAGTCTGAGCCCATTTAGATTTTATAGGGTTTCTGGAGGGAGGGTTGTTCTAAAGTGCATTGATTTGGGGGGGGGGCGGTGTCCTATGAGTATTTGTTGGAAGGCAATCCCACTGTGTTCAGCTGGGCCTACTCGCATGCAAACATGGGTTGTTCTGTAGCAGACTGGATGAATGGAATCTGAAAAGCTGCACTAGCTGTGTTCAGCCTGCTTGAAAATTTGCCCAGTGTGCATTTGAAATGCAGAGGCTTGGCTGCTGAGATGCCCCTCCCCATTTTTTATTTGATGTGGCAAACTCCTTGCAATCTTAATCAGGAGTAATTTCATTGCAAACGGTGTTAACGCGTCAGTTGGGTCAGCTAAATTACCCTCTTTTTTAAAAAAAAAAAATTTTGTCAGTGAATTATAATGCCATTGTACAAATCTATGGTAAGGCCACACCTGGAGTATTGTCCAGTTCTGGTCGCTGCATCTCAAAAAAGACATAGTGGTAATGGAAAAGGTGCAAAAGAGAGCGACTAAGATGATTACGGGGCTGGGGCACCTTCCTTACGAGGAAAGGCTATGGCGTTTGGGCCTCTTCAGCCTAGAAAAGAGACACCTGAGGGGGGACATGATTGAGACAGACAAAATTATGCAGGGGATGGACAGAGTGGATAGAGAGATGCTCTTTACACTCTCACATAACACCAGAACCAGGGGACATCCACTAAAATTGAGTGTTGGACGGGTTAGGACAGACAAGAGAAAATATTTCTTTACTCAGCGTGTGGTTGGTCTGTGGAACTCCTTGCCACAGGATGTGGTGATGGCGACTGGCCTGGGTGCCTTTAAAAGGGGATTGGACAAGTTTCTGGAGGAAAAATCCATTACGGGGTACAAGCCATGATGTGTATGCACAACCTCCTGATTTTAGAAATGGGCTATGTCAGAAGGCCAGATGCAAGGGAGGGCACCAGGATGAGGTCTCTTGTCATCTGGTGTGCTCCCTGGGGCATTTGGTGGGCCACTGTGAGATACAGGAAGCTGGACTAGATGGGCCTGTGGCCTGATCCAGTGGGGCTGTTCTTATGTTCTTAACTACAATTCCCAGAATGCCTTGCAGGTCTCTTGTTATCTGGTGTGCTCCCTGGGCATTTGGTGGGCCACTGTGAGATACAGGAAGCTGGACTAGATGGGCCTATGGCCTGATCCTGCGGGGCTGTTCTTATGTTCTTATGACCATGGTGACCAATGAACATCAGCAGGTAGTCCCTGTTATTGTAGTTTGGTAACTCAATTCTGCAATGACATAATGAACACAAATCCATGAGAAAGGCGTAGAATCACTCAGGAGGTTGCTTGAACTCCACAGCACGTGATATATAAAGATTAGGATGACCCTTTAGAAAACTTTGGGGGACTGCACCCCTCCATAGAATCTTTATGGGTGGCAATATTAGGCCCCAAGAGTGAAAGGGGGAGGACTCAAGTTCTTGGATTGTTATCTAATTTGGAGAAGAACGTGCCACACATCTGACGTAGAAATTATGGATAAAAATAGTCACCGAATTCCAGACTAAATTGATTAGGTGTCATGACTGTTGGCAACCTTCAGTCTCGAAAGACTCTGGTATCGCGCTCTGAATGGTGGTTCTGGAACAGTGTCTAGTGTGGCTGAAAAGGCCAATTTGGGAGAGACAATCCCTTCCACACCAGGAGCAAGTGCAGTCTGTCCCTGGTCTGTCTCCCTGGCTATGGGCCTTCCTTCTTTGCCTCTTTGCCTCAGACTGTTGGCCAAGTGTCTCTTCAAACTGGGAAAGGCCATGCTGCACAGCCTGCCTCCAAGCGGGCCGCTCAAAGGCCAGGGTTTCCCACTTGTTGAGGTCCACTCCTAATGCCTTCAGATCCCTCTTGCAGATGTCCTTGTATCGTAGCTGTGGTCTACCTGTAGGGCGCTTTCCTTGCACAAGTTCTCCATAGAGGAGATCCTTTGGGATCCGGCCATCATCCATTCTCACGACATGACCGAGCCAACGCAGGCGTCTCTGTTTCAGCAGTGCATACATGCTAGGGATTCCAGCACGTTCCAGGACTGTGTTGTTTGGAACTGTGTTGTTAGGTGTCATGCAGCAGAAGAAAAGCCCGTAGGTCATAAGTGGTTAAACTTTCAACATGCAACAACACATACTGCATGCAGAAGATCGCGGGTTCAGGGGCGATCTCCGGCTGAAAGGGTCTCGGGCAGCAGGGTGGACAAATCCGCCTGCCTGCCTTGCTCCCCTGCAGGTCAAAAGCCTCACGCTGACTCAAGTCTTTGGCAGCTTCAGGCACTTGACTGTCTTCAGCTGCGCTGATGTTCATCACTGGGAGCTTCTTTTACTTACCGAGAAATTGCAGGTTAATTACTAACTAAAGGGCTGCTTAATTGTTAGCTATTTTTAGACGGGGTTTTCTCAATGGCTTCCGACTTGGAGATCCTTCTGAGGAGGGAACTCTCCAGCTGCCTTATTAAAAGGAGGGTGTTCCAGTCTCCCCTCCTGCCTTGCTGGCTGATCCAGGGTTCCATGCCTAGAGAGCTCAGGCAGGAGTGGCTCCACAGGTGGGACTTGCAAAGTGAGACATGGTCCGGGGGCTTCTTTTCATGCAAGGATCCCCGACCATGTCTGGTAAACTCCTAAAGAAGGGAGGATATCCTGTTGCCACTAGCCAACATTTTGGGGGACTGTCACCATCTGCTATTGCAGTGACTCACCACCCAGTGGTGTAGCTAAGGGCCCTGGCACCCAGGGGCACAAAAATGTTTAACATCCCCCCCCCCCGGGGGGAGGCCAGATGCTCAGAATACCCAGCAGTGTTTGGAAGGCCTGCCAAAGGCCTTAGAAAGGTAGTTCCTGCTTCTGTTAAAGCAGGCCGCCCTTCTAAGCCTTACTGGACACCTTGCCTGCCTCAGGATCTGCCACCAGGAGTACGGATTGCCACCCCCTACAGCTGTGGTACCCATAGCAATGTACCCCCCACCCCCTAGCTATGCTACTGTCACCACCATCCCCGAATAAGACAACCAGGGCTCAATGGGTGAGGAGGAGGAGATGAGGGGGGCAGTTTGCAGCAGCAGACACAGGTTCTCCTTTGTGCGGTTAATCTGTGGAACTCCTTGCCACAGGATGTGGTGATAGTGCCTGGCCTAGGTGCCTTTGAAAGGGGATTGGGCAGACGGATGGATGAAAAGTCCTTCACAGGTTACAAGCCATGATAAGCATATGAAACCTCCTGGTTTGATGAGTAGGCTGCCTCTGAGGCAAAGGAAGGGCAACAGGATACAGGTATCTTGTGGTCTTAGTGCTCCCTGAGGCATCTGGTGGGCTGCTGTGGGATACAGGCCAGCTGGATTAGATGGGCCCTTGGCCTGATCCAGGAGGGCTCTTATGTGCTGCCACCCACAACGGCAGAATTGCTGCCCCGTCCCTTGCCAGCTGATGGTGCCCAGCTGTGAAAGCTAAGCAGGAAGTGGGGAGCGGACAGGCGAGACGGGCCTTCCTCACTGCCGCCCTTGAATTCTGGAACATTCTGTTCAGAGGAGGGCACCAAAGAGGCACAACCTTTCATGCTGCACCTTGCAGTGAATGCGGTCCCGGGTTTTTTTAAATTTTATTTAAATGAGCTGACTTCATGACGCGAGATGAAAGATGATTGCAGTGCTGTTGCCACTGTGGTCCTGAGCGGTCATCGTTCAAAGGAAAAAGAACCACTGAGCAAGTAGCAAAATCACAGAGGAGCTCCCCAGTAACAAGGAGCGAGTCAACTGCTTTTATGACAACTGTTGGCAACCTTCAGTCTTGAAAGACTCTGGAATCGCGCTCTGAAAGGTGGTTCTGGAACAGCGTCTAGTGTGGCTGGAAAGGCCGATTCGGGAGTGACAATCCCTTCCACACCGGGAGCAAGTGCAGTCTGTCCCTGGTCTGTCTCCCTGGCTGTGGGCCTTCCTTCTTTGCCTTTTTGCCTCAGTCTGTTGGCCAAGTGTCTCTTCAAACTGGGAAAGGCCATGCTGCACAGCCTGCCTCCAAGCGGGCCGCTCAGAGGCCAGGGTTTCCCACTTGTTGAGGTCCATCCCTAAGGCCTTCAGATCCCTCTTGCAGATGTCCTTGTATCGCAGCTGTGGTCTACCTGTAGGGCGCTTTCCTTGCACGAGTTCTCCATAGAGGAGATCCTTTGGGATCCGGCCATCATCCATTCTCACGACATGACCGAGCCAACGCAGGCGTCTCTGTTTCAGCAGTGCATACATGCTAGGGATTCCAGCACGTTCCAGGACTGTGTTTGGAACTCTGTCCTGCCAGGTGATGCCGAGGATGCATCGGAGGCAGCGCATTTGGAAAGCGTTCAGTTTCCTCTCCTGTTGTGAGCGAAGAGTCCATGACTCGCTGCAGTACAGAAGTGTACTCAGCACACCCAGCTGCAATCACTGCCAAGGCCCTGAACCCCAAGGGATCCCAGAAATACTGCTCAGAACCAGCTCTGCCGTGCATGCAGACATAGGCAGTACTGAAAGAGGTTGGGATTTGGTGGAGGCGGCATTTTAAGACTCTGTACAGATGACCTTCCACTGAGCTGCAGGGGCTGCCCCCAAATTCAGACCTTTGTTGGGCCTTTGGTGCGTAGAACCTGTGAGTTGGTTTGCCAGAAATGGTTAGCCCAACACCATCTGTCCCGTCCCCCTGCTCCACTCCCCTCTTTTGTTTCCTGAGGAGTAAGAGAAGGAGGAAAGGTGGAGGTGTGCAGGCATAAGGGTGAGTTGGCATGCCAGTGGGTAAAGGGAGGTGGCATTTGGATGCCATTGACCCATTTTTGCCCAGCCTACAGGTGTACACATTTGGTCCTTTGATGTATATATGCAACATAAGAACAGCCCCACTGGATCAGGCCATAGGCCCATCTAGTCCAGCTTCCTGTATCTCACAGCGGCCCACCAAATGCCCCAGGGAGCACACCTGATAACAAGAGACCTGCAAGGCTTCCTGGGAATTGTAGTTAAGAACCTAAGAACAGCCCCACTGGATCTGGCCAAAGGCCCATCTAGTCCAGCTTCCTGTATCTCACAGCGGCCCACCAAATGCCCCAGGGAGCACACCAGATAACAAGAGACCTGCAAGGCTTCCTGGGAATTGTAGTTAAGAACATAAGAACAGCCCCACTGGATCAGTCCAGAGGCCCATCTAGTCCAGCTTCCTGTAATCTCACAGCAGCCCACCAACGTTGGGCGGAAATGGTTTAAAGGCACTGAGAGGTCTTGGGCAAGCCTCCTTTTACATTCCACATGCCTACTATAGGTTGTAAGTCAATAAATGTGGCCCTGCTTCCCCATGGGCTCAGCATATGTGGTTTTGATCCACAAATGGCCAACCCAAAGCTGGAGGGCCTCAGAGGATGTCCCAGATGCGACTAGAAGTACCTTCCACTTGTGTCCAGGTGGGCAGGAACTGCACACAACCTTTGGAGGGCTGGGTGTGGCCCCTAGGTAAGCAGTTGCGGTGCCGTGGATTCAATTATCTGTGGAATTTGGTATCCACAGGGGGTCCTGCAGCAGATCCCATATGGGTATGAAGGGCCCACTGTATGCCCTGCTTATTTGTCATAGGTATAATTTCTAACTGCTTGTCAATGCTTGTTAAATAGTGACGGTGATTATTGCACATTATAATGCAGTTCACCGATGTTTGACGCATACACAGATTATGCAACCGTGCATTATTTGGGCTTTGAGGTGGCCACACAATTTTGGGTCACTTGTTTTCAGCGAACAATATAGGCCTTGTTTCGTGTTGTATGGAATCTCTTTTCACGACCTTTGATCCTGTTTGTCATACAAAATTGGAGAAGCTGAAGCTGTAGTCGTATTTTATATGCTTGAATTAATTTCTCATCTTATTTTGAAGGGGGCAACATGTTTAGTTGTTTGTGCGTTTGAATGTACAGTCTATGCATTACATGGCAGCCAAAGCTAGCAAACAAATTGAATTTGGACGCATTTGGCTGTATGAGCTTGTTTCGTTTTCATTTGCTGGCAATTACGGCCATCCGTTGCAAACTTCTGTCCGGTGAGGCATGGTGTTTCTTTCTGAATTAAAATGAGAGGCAATTCACATGCTGGAACCCAAAAGGGTTTGATTTTAGAGTGAGTGTGTAGGAATAATACTCAGAGGTGCCCACCTCCTATTGGCTAGTGTCTGTAACATCACCTGCTTATTTGACCCTATAAGCCCCATAGCAGTTTTGAAACTCAGTTAAATATTGGTGATTTTTTTTTTTTTTTTTTAAAAAGGTGATTCAAAGTGCAAGCCTAATCTGAAGATCCACTAACACAGCACTCCCTGTGCTGGTGGAGGGTGTCAAAAATGTGCCGTGCGGAAGATTAAGCAGAGTGTCATGCGCCGTGTCATGTACCCCTTCTCCCCTCACCAGGATGCAGAGGTCGAACCCACAACTGCCCTAAGAGCAAAGGAAAACCATGGAGGCAGCCCTACCCTTTATTGTTCAATTGATTTGCTATTGTTTTATCGATTTTACATAAGCCACTCTGGCAGCCTTTGTTGGCAGACGTGGAGAGCAGGGTAAAAATGCTCGAAAGAAATAAAGGGAAAAGCTACATGTTATGTTCACTTAGAATGCATGAGGATGAAGCCACAGCTAGAAGAATAAAAGCTCTTGGGATACAGCTGCATATTCAAACACTCCCCCCTCCCCAAATTTACAATTGCAATTGTACTGGAACTGCCTGTGATCTAATGCAGGTGTTTATATATGATTTTTCCACTGTGTGGCTCATCTCCGCAAGCAGGGCTACTGCCTTCTGCTTGCCTCGGTATCTCTGGGCCTCGGCTTCCACCTGAGCTCGGTGCCCGCAGATGTGCTTTCAACTGCTCACTTGCCTGCAGTGCGCAAGTGCATGACTGTGGCAATGAAGTGGCGTGATTTTTTTTTTCTGCTCGAGAAAGGAGGCGTGCAAGGTTAGTGGGGGGGGAATCATCGTGGTGCTGTGTCTCAGGAGGTGGGAGAGAAGTGACACTGGCAGCCTTTGGCTCTGCAAAAAGCAAGGCTGACTGGTAAACATCTATGCGCTCTAGAGAGGAAGCCAGGCAGTTATTTTTAGCCCTCTGTGCTTCTTCAGAAATGTAGAAGCGGCCAGGATATTTCAGAGTGTGTTGGACTAACTTCCAAAGTGCTTCCAGGTGAGATGGGATATATATAGCGGAATGATGAGGTTTGCAGGAAGGAAGGTGCAGGGGTGGTCAAGATCCAGCCGTGGAGGGCAGTGCTGTTTCATCAGCATTATTTAAACCGCCACCCTCAATCCTGCCGCCAAGAACATCAGAGGAGCCCTGCTGGATCAGGCCAAAGGCCCATCAGGTCCAACTTCCTGGATCTCACAGTGGCCCACCAGATGCCTCAATGAGCATCCAAGACAACAAGAGACCTGCATCCTGGTGGCACCCCCTTGCATCTGGCAAAGAAAAGTTTGGCTGTGTATAGAATGAACATAAAAAAAACATACATAGAATGTACAGTAGACTGGACTTATCTGCATATCCGGCATTCACGGATTTCACTATCCACAGATGTGGAGGGGGTCCCCTTTTAAAAACGTTTTAAAAATTAAAAATCAGTAAGAAAAATAGTTTTTCTTATCTTTTGGGCTGCAAAATCATAAGAACATAAGAACAGCCCCACTGGATCAGGCCATAGGCCCATCTAGTCCAGCTTCCTGTATCTCACAGCGGCCCACCAAATGCCCCAGGGAGCACACCAGATAACAAGAGACCTCATCCTGGTGCCCTCCCTTGCATCTGGCGTTCTGACATAACCCATTTCTAAAATCAGGAGGTTGCGCATACACATCATGGCTTGTTTACCCCGTAATGGATTTTTCCTCCAGAAACTTGTCCAATCCCCTTTTAAAGGTGTCCAGGCTAGACGCCATCACCACAGCCTGTGGCAAGGAGTTCCACAGACCAACCACACGCTGAGTAAAGAAATATTTTCTTTTGTCTGTTCTAACCCTCCCAACACTCAATTTTAGTGAATGTCCCCTGGTTCTGGTGTTATGTGAGAGTGTAAAGAGCATCTCTCTAGCCACTCTGTCCAAATCATGCTGCCCTCCCATGAGCCACTCCCAGGTTGTGCAATGCATTCTATGGCAAGCGTCTTACAGGAGCACTGAAGACTGCCCTGCAAATGGCACAGTTTTGCAGCACAAAAGCAGGGAAGGCTATTTTCTTTCGGAAAACCAAACTCCAGTGGATTCTCAGAACTGACTGTACTCTTCCTTGTCGTCCACAGTGAACTAGCAATGTCAAACACAGAAGTCCTACCAGAAACCAGTGACAGCCTCTGCTATAATTGGGGTGTAGCATCAACTGAAGTGCGCGACAGCCCATGGCTGTTGGGGGGGGTGTTTGCTGCGGTACTTCAAACAGCGAACCAATGGCTGATGCAGCCATAAGATAACAGCTGTCTCTTTTCCTCGCTGCCTTTGAGCCGCTGAGGTTTTGGTCTAAGCCATTTGCAAAGCCCTTGGCGCTATAATGTATTAATTTGGGGTGTGCGGTTGTCCCAGGAACACCTCCTTCAATCTCTGGAGGATAACTTTGGGCTCACTCATGCGCTGAAAGGAAGACGAAAATCTGCATCAGAGAAGACTTCTGGATCACCTGGCCTTCCTCGGAGCCTAATCCCTGAGCAGGGTTGGTTTACCTCTTCTCGGAACTTCCTAGTACACATGACATTTTGTACATGACAGCGATTTGGGATAGAAACTAAATCGATTGGGGGGAGGGGAGGGAAACAGTTTCTCTGTTTTAAATGGCAAAATAATTACAAAGTCTCTCAAATGGAGCGGAACCACGCCGGGCTCTTTTGGAGTTCATGAATAATATTAGCATTTTCCAAGCTTTGATGAATCGACAGGTTCGTTTGTGGCCTCCCCAATCTCGAGGGCGGCTGCTTGATTGGCTTTTTTTTTTTTTGGTCTTGCTTGTGTTAATTAATTTTCCCTGCTAACGGAAGACCATGTGACCAAGCCGCCATGCGATGGGTGACCATTCATGACCAATATTTTGATAACAGAAGGTTATCAAAATATCATTCATCCTGTACAGCTCACTAGATACTGCTAGATGCCCCACAAAGCCTCCCTATTAACCATTCAGTTGCTATAGGAAACCTGCTCCCAGTTGGGCCTTTCAGGGGGGTGGGATGCCTTGTTGGTTTGTGCAGTTGTCATACTTTCAGGGTTCATCTCCTCCTGAAGTTCAGTCTCTGTGGGTGGGTGCGTCTTCCCTTTAGTGGACACACTGTGCTATAGCAGGGGTGTCCAAACTTTTTGGCAAGAGGGCCACATCATCTCTCTGACACTGTGTCGGGGGCCGAATTAATTTACATTTCAAATTTGAATAAATTTACATAAATGAATATATTAGAGATGGAACTTGTATAAATGAATGAAGGTCTTGCAATAGCTCAAGGCCTATAAAAGTCCTTGCACAAAGCAAGGCTAGCCTTTCCTTCACTGCTATTGCTGCATCACAGACATGAAACAGAAAGTAATAGAGGAAGCCCTCGTCCCACAGGTCATGCAAGAGGTCAAACAGTCATCTTCACACTGAGAGCAGTTGCATTGGGCCAGCATGGGCTCCAGCAAGTCTCCGGAGGGCCAGATGGTCATTGGAGACAGGGGGCTCCCCGCAGGCCGGATTGTGGGTCCCCAAGGGCTGCAAGTGGCCCCTGGGCCGGGATTTGGGCACCCCTGCTATAGCCTATAGTTCTTCAACCTGTGGGTTGCAATTCCAAAGGGGGTCACAAAGACTTATGGAGGGGGTCACGGCAGCCTTTCAAAACCTGTGCAAGAGGGGGCTTAGATCCAATCCAGTCATGGTACTGAGTTCTGGATATAATTCCTCACAGCCTCTTCTCGCTGTCTTGCCCCACAGCTCCTAAGGCTGACCCTACAGGGTTGTTGTGAAGTCACAAGAGGTCGGAGAAAAGGGTCTGTCAGGAGCAAGAATGGGTGGGTATGGGATGGGATGGGCAGATCAGATTCCAGAACGGGGCAGGATCAGCAGAGGGTCCCCCAGCCTTGTACCTTACTTATTTATTGGTGTGGTGGCACAAAAATGGTTGAAGACCACTGCCATTACTGAGGTGTACTGTATTTTGAACTGTGGTAGGATACGACCAAATACCCAAATAAAGGAAGACTATCAGGAGCCAGGGGACATCCACTAACCTTGAGTGCTGGGAGAGTTAGAATAGACCAATTTTTTTAAATCCAGCATGTAATTAGTCTGTGGAACTCCTTGCCACAGGATGTGGTGGTGGCATCTGGCCTAGATGACTTTAAAAGCAGATTGGACCGGTTTCTAGAAGAAAAGTCCATCCAAGGTTACAAACCACAATGGGATTGCCAACCCTCCTGGTTTTAGAAGCAGGCTACCTCAGAATGCCAGGTGGAAGGGCGTGGCCACAACATGCAGGTGTCTTGTTGACTCGTGTGCAACCAGAGGCAACTGGTGGGCCACTATGAGATCCAGGAAGCTGAACTAGATGGGCCTTTGGCCTGATCCAGCTGGACTCTTCTTATGTTCTTATGCTTTTATCTTGACTTTCAAATGAGCACTGAAAAGCAGAAGCAAAGGAGTGCCGCGCATCCAGGATGGGTCCAAGACCTCCTGGCACCTGGGTCAGCCTGTGGAACGCTACCTCCCTTTTGGGGGAAGTTTCTCCCCAGCCCCCTTCCGATCCTCGCGTCCAGCTTGCATTGCCACCAGTAGCCCATTTGCAAATGGAAATCCAGCTGTCAGGAGACGATGTCTAACACGCTCGCCTCCATACGGCAGCCCATGGGTCCTAGAGATTAGGTGATTGATGCTCTGCTTCCCGGCTGCTGTTATCTATCACGTCGCATCTTCTCTCTGAAAGACAAGCGTCTCTTGTTGTTCTGCCGGCCTGTCAGAGGGCTGGCGTGCGTCTGTGTCACAGGTCTATTGCAACTTGCTGAGCCTCCCGCCCCCTTTTTTTTTTTGCTAAGGAATTGTTAATCCTGTTTCATTTGCGTCAATGACAGAAGGCAGGGGCTGCTTTTCTGGAAGGCCTGTCATCAGCCTCGGACTTCTGGTCGATGCTGATCCTTCTTTGTCTCCCTTACAGAGACGAGGGAGACCCCCTCCCTTGTGTCGGGAGTGGGGGTTCAATGCAAAGGGGTCACAGGCAGGAGCAGCTCTGTTCTCCCCCCACCCAAGGATTGCCACCATTTGCAACAAAGACACTAGCTACATGTGAAACAGCCAGGAGTGGTTGGTTGGCAACCTTCAGTCTCGAAAGACGATGGTATAAGCCTACAGCACCCGTTATTCCCAGGCGGTCTCCCATCCAAGTACTAACCAGGCCTGACCCTGCTTAGCTTCCGAGATCATGGTATAAGCCTACAGCACCCGGTATTCCCAGGCGGTCTCCCATCCAAGTACTAACCAGGCCTGACCCTGCTTAGCTTCCGAGATCATGGTATAAGCCTACAGCACCCAGTATTCCCAGGCGGTCTCCCATCCAAGTACTAACCAGGCCTGACCCTGCTTAGCTTCCGAGATCAGACGAGATTGGGCATGGAAAGACTATAGTATAAGCCTACAGCACCCAGTAATCCCAGGTGGTCTAGATGCTCCGTTCTTCTAGCTCAGTGTGGTTAACAGGCATCTGCCTGTCGTGTACTTCATCACACTCCCAGGGTTTTGGGGTGCTCAGAGTTGTTGGTTCTGAACCCTAGAGCCCTCAAAGATCCCTGTTTGGTAGTACTGCCACCACCCTGTAAGAGCCAGTGCCTCAGTCCAGGGACACCGAGACCCCCTAGGCTTAACTATATCCCTTGTAGGCACTGAGCACTTTCTTTACTTAAAGTCTCAGTCCTCAAGTTACTAGTCCACAATGAGGATTTTTGGTAGCTTGCTGAATGGCTAGGCAGGATTCTGAACCTTTGTCCCCAACAGACAATGAACCAACATGGTAAAAGGGTTTTTACTTTATTAAGTACATAGGGTTACAAAAAGTTACAAAAGGCAGGAAATGCTGGAGGCATAAAAACTTCTAGGAAACATATCAGCATAAAATAATAAAGCTAACTGGCTAACTCTATTATTCTCTGACTCTCACCTGGGTCAGCTTCTTTTGTAGATCCGCAGGTCAGTTACCTAAGAGGCCACATGGTCCTGGCGGGGCAGGATGTGCACCCACCACCTATCTCACCAAGAGACAAAGACCAAAGACCCTGTCCTCTGGGGCTGGAAGCTCACCCTCTCAGCTCTTCCGTCCCCCCTGGAGATCTACAGCTGCATTCCATCCTTGATGGGCGTCTTTCTGGCTGCTACATTATCACCTTCCATTGAGTTGTAAATTCCTAGCAGCTAGGACTGCAAGCCACTTCTGTGTTACTGTTTTAGCTTGGTCCAGGCTTTACATGTTACTAGGCCTAAACTGTACATATTCATGACCCTGCCCAACTGGAGCTCAAAATGGGGATCTCCTGCATACAAGCTTGTGTGCTGCTCTACTCCTAAAACGGTTGAAGACCCTTCCCTACCTGTGTTGTCTTGAGGGACTCGGCAATAACCTGTTAGGGCGCAATCCTAACCAACTTTCTAGCGCCATGGTAAGGACAGTGCAACTCAGAGGGAAGGGAACAAACATTGCCTTAGCTTGAGGACACCTCCGTGGCTGCCCCCCAACGGCAGGATGCAGTGCACGCCCCATTGGCACAGCTACGCCAGTGCTGGGAAGTTGGTTAGGATTTTGCTCTGACTCTCCTACGGCACAATCCTATGCCTGTCTGCTCTGATGCCAGAGTCCTTTTGTGTTCAGTGGGGCTTGCTCCCAGGAAAGTGTGTGCAGGATTGCAGCCCTATCATCCACCAGACTGTCTGTCTGCGTGCAGGCACCTAATGATGTATATGTTTGCAATGAAAGCGTGATTCAATTAGGAATTTGAACACACGATCAAGTGATGTCTTAAGAGGCTTTTCTGTAAGTTGGGGATTTAAATAGACTGGTGAGCGGAGGAATGTATTCTGCCTCTAAACTGGTTTATTCCTTTATCAGATTGCTTCACCCTTCCTCTCCGCTAAGCTCTTTAATGCATTTAACTTTTTCCCTCTCCCTTCTCATTGCCATTGTCAAAGCCTTTTTTTCTGGGCCTCTTTTCCGCCCCTTGCTTGAGATTATGCAAATCTCCGGTAAGGCGTTTAACGGGTTGAGTGCTGAATCCATATGCTATAGAATGAGTGTTCACACATGCCTTTTCTGATTAGGGCTTCTGGAGAAGGACTGCCTAGACCTCTGCTCCATTCTGGCTGCTTTCCCTAGAGCCTCTGTACAGCTGGAAACTCTAAAGACGGAGTCCGTCACTGGGCTCCCTTTGACATCCGGCTAATGCCAAGAGCTCTCTGACAGCCCTTCTGTAATCTTATAGATTTATCAAGGAATTTGAATGGCGAATTTGGAGCCGGCCATGTCTGAATCTATTTCTTGGTTTGTCACTCGGTCCCACGGCGGAAAGCAAGGGTTGAACGTTGGGTGCACTGAGGAGGTTTGGCATTAAAATGGATGTGGCGGGAAAGGCGCTGGGGGTGAGGGGAAGAGGTCTCTCTTGCAAAAAGAAACCATCAGCAACTGCTACCCTGCCCATGCCTGATCTCGTCTGATCTTGCAAGCTAAGCAGGGTCAGGCCTGGTTAGTACTTGGATGGGAGACCACCTGAGAATACCAGGTGCTGTAGGCTTTATACCATAGTCTTTCGAGACTGAAGGTTGCCAACCAAGCTAACGGGAAGGTGAATGGGAAGCACGCCTGTGAGAGATGGACGCAGCAAACTCTTTTTGAGTCCTGTTTGCAAACGCTTTAACAAATGCAGCTTCATCCTCAGCTTTCAGAACTTTCCAGAACCCACTTTGCAAATGGCCAAAGCAGGTGGTTGACCTGGGCTCTGGAGTTAAGGTAGTGCTCATGGCCCTCCCCCAATACACACACTGAATCTGCCCCTGGAATGAGGTGATCTATGAAGGGAGCAGCAGGGCTGGATCAAACAATACTCAGAACATGAGGAGGGCCTCCATGGAGAACAGTGGACCGTTGCCAGCAACACAAGGTCTTCCTTGGCTTTTTCAGCCTTGTGTTTTGACTGAGCCAGGAACCCTCATCGGGGCCAGCCCACCTCCTGGGAAAGGGGCAAGCAGATGTTTGCAAGGTGCTCCCATAAGCGCGATTGGCATCTTCACTGCTTCTGCCTCTGGGGGCAAATGGGAGTCCTGCTTCTGCTATGGTTGGAACTTTACATCACCGGTGGACAGTTTCCAGCCCTCTTCAAATGGTCACCTCTTACCCAGAGAAATTAGAAACTGTTAGCATTGCCAGTTGACCAGAACAAACCATTGTGCCCATTTTGTGGCACCTGGATCTGCAGAAATCATCCCAAGAAGCTCTTCCTGGCCTGGAGACAAGTGCTCTTGTGTGCTGGGTGTGCAGATCAATCTCCTCCTAAAAGCACATCTGCAGCAGTGCCTGCAATCCTGATGTCCTGCTCGGTGATTTACTGCACTAATGAGCCAGAACAAATGGGGTCCTCATTGGCGGACTTCTTGCAAAGCCCGGTGTAATCAGAAGTCCTTTGTCGCATTGGTTTAATTATTTTAATCATGAAATACGGCGCTGGACACAAATGCCTCCTGGTTATGATAGCTGAGGGAAATTTTCTAACCTGGCAGGGCTTCAAACCATTAGCACAAGGTTGACAATACTGTAGACGTATCTCCATCAATGGAGAACATATAGATTAATTGGCAGTCTCCGGGCGCTGCTGAGCTGTTGATCTCATCCAATCTTTTCAACATTATTTTACATGTTTAATGCATTTTTTGTACCCTTTACTTAAGCCACCCTGACTTTTTTTCTGTAGATAAGCAACCCACACATGACGTAACAGGTTAAGACCTTGGTCTTCTGGTGTTCCCTCAAAAGCCGAGTCTGCCAACACATGGTTTTTAAATGAATCCATTTGTCAATATTTTTCTCCTCTGCCGCTCATTTATGTATAGGTTTTGCTTCTTATATAGTTGTTGGCAACCTTCAGTCTCGAAAGACTATGGTATTGCGCTCTGAAAGGTGGTTCTGGCACAGCATCTAGTGTGGTTGAAAAGGCCAATCCGGGAGTGACAATCCCTTCCACACTGGGAGCAAGTGCAGTCTGTCCCTGGTCTGTCTCCCAGGCTACGGGCCTTCCTTCTTTGCCTCTTAGCCTCAGACTGTTGGCCAAGTGTCTCTTCAAACTGGGAAAGGCCATGCTGCACAGCCTGTCTCCAGGTGGGCCACTCAGAGGCCAGGGTTTCCCACCTGTTGAGGTCCACTCCTAAGGCCTTCAGATCCCTCTTGCAGATGTCCTTGATTCACAGCTGTGGTCTACCTGTAGGGCGCTTTCCTTGCACGAGGAGATCCTTTGGGATCCGGCTATCATCCATTCTCATGACATGACTGAGCCAACGCAGGCGTCTCTGTTTCAGCAGTGCATACATGCTAGGGATTCCAGCTCGTTCCAGGACTGTGTTGTTTGGAACTTTGTCCTGCCAGGTGATGCCGAGGATGCATCGGAGGCAGCGCATGTGTAAAGCGCTCAGTTTCCTCTCCTGTTGTGAGCGAAGAGTCCATGACTCGCTGCAGTACAGAAGTGTTCTCAGGACGCAAGCTTTGTAGACCTGGATCTTGGTATGTTCCGTCAGCTTCTTGTTGGACCAGACTCTCTTTGTGAGTCTGGAAAACGTGGTAGCTGCTTTACCGATGCGCTTGTTTAGCTCGGTATCGAGAGAAAGAGTGTCGGAGATCGTTAATTGTTTTGTGATATTTCGCAACAGCTTATGATTTGATGTTTGCCATGCTTTCCTTCTGGTATATACCACTTTGGAAATGTATATTGAAGCGCAAGGTGAGAATTGCACATGTGGAACATGGCAATCATTTAAACCTATTTAATCACTCAGAGTTTGGATACATTGTCTGTGGTTCGCCTCTTGTGTTGAATTTGCTCTAGCGGAGATTTCATCGCTTCTGAGTCATGGCAGCAGAAATATGGGCCAACTTTGGCCTCTTGGAGAGAGATCTTCAAATAATGAAAACACCATAAGAATTATGGAGTTTATGACTGCCAGGTCTTGGTCAGAGCTGCTGTAGAAATGAATTGGACTGTAAAATGTTTTGCATGCTTTATGAAAAGTGTTGTCGCAGTGACATCATACTGTCTACTGATGCAATTTCCTAGGAACAGTTGTAATTTTCTGTCCCCTGTCACCAGTTAAATCATCGCATCTGTATTTCACATATCTGGATGTCTGTTGAACGTTGTTCTCACAGAGATTGCAGTGCTGTCATTCTTTGTGGTTCAGTTTCAGCCTCCAGACCCTCTAGATCAGTGTTTCTCAAACTGTGGGTCGGGACCCACTAGGTGGGTCGCGAGCCAATTTCAGGTGGGTCCCCATTCATTTCAATATTTTATTTTTAATATACTAGACTTGATGCTGCCGTGGTATGTGACTGCATTTGGAGAAATGTTACAGAACTATACTTTTAGCAAGCTACTATGTACAGTATGTTCTTTTAGCAATGATAGTAAATGGTACTGACTCCTGGGTAAGTGTGGGTAGGATTGCAGCCTAGGATTGTTAAAATTTTCCTGCTTGATTATGTCACTTCTGGTCATGACATTGAGGCACGGTGACCTTTGACCCTAGACCGTAAGTCACTGGATAGCCCAGAAAAGTATAAGCAGAGTACTAAGAATTAGTTTAATACTCTAGCACTGGGGTGTCCAAAGTTTTTGGCAGGAGGGCCACATCGTCTCTCTGACACTGTGGCAGGAGCCAAGGAAAAAAAGAATTAATTTACATTTAAAATTTGAATATATTTACATAAGTTTACATAAATGAATATATTAAAGATGAACTTATATGAATGAATGAAGGTTCTTCCAATAGCTCAAGGCCTATAAAAGGCCTTGCACAAAGCAAGGCTGGCCTTTCCTTTGCTGCCACTATTGCATCACAGACGTGAAACAGCAAGCAGTGGAGGGAGCCCTTGTCCACAGCTCACAGGAGAGGTCAGTCGCCCTCATGCTAAGAGCAATTGCATCGGGCCAGTTTGGGCTCCAACAAATTTCTGGAGAGCCAGAGATTCATTGGAGACTGGGGGCTCTATGAGGGAGTCCTCGAGGGCTGCAAGTGGCCCCAGGGCCGGGGTTTGGGCACTGCTGCTATAGCATATGCACAAGAGCTGCTTGATTTTGGAAACAAATGCTTAAACAGCTTAAAGGCCACACTGCTACAGCATAAAGGGGAAAAGGAGTTTTATTTAAACATCATAGTTAGTCTCACAGAACAGGGGCAGGCTGCTTGAAGAAAATTATTTTTAGAAGTTGTTTGCTAGTTTCACAGAAGTTACACACTTCAGAGCTTAGAAAGGGAGTAGCAACTAAGGCAACATAGAATAGGATAAGGTTCCTTCTTGGCAGGCGCACAGGGTTGGCCAAGGCTATCGCATGCCAGGCGCCAAGACTCACTTGTTTGTTCTTCTAAGTTTTCAAAAGAGGGAAAAACACATGCGGGACATAGAATATATTTAGTCTTTGCTTTAAAAGTGTAACCAACATATATGGAACATATAGTAGTGGTAGTTATTAGAAGTAAGTCTTAAATAAACAAAATGCTTGATTTTAGAAAAGAATAAAACTAGACAAAGGGTTTAACATTGCAGAAATCCTTATCTTAGTTGGCAAGGATGTTCTTGACAGACACCTGCAGAGACGAGTTTAGAACATTTAGTTAGATAACCGGGACCATCCTTAAGAAAGAGTCCTTTGTGTGAATTGCAACTGAGTTGAAAAGAGGGGGGGCTGATGAAGGATTGCCACAAACAGTTTGCTTGACATGTAATGTCTGAGTAATTGGTTTGAAGGTAAATAGGACAAGGAATGGTTAAAAAGAAATCACATATGCAGAGAAAGTTTGTTTTATGTGAAAATATATGAAAAGTCACAAAAAGCTGGCTAAAGTCTTAGCCAGCCACTAAAGAAAAGAGATCACTTATATACACCACTATAAGAGCCCTCAATACATGTACTCAAAGTAACTAGTCACAATAGCTATAATAACAGAATTAGGAAACTGTTAAGTTTAATAGACTCTGGTTCGCACAGTTTTGCAGAGGGCCCACAGGGAATACTAAAACCAGGAGAAGAGATAAGATAGGTGGCACAAGTAAGGCCATCCTAATTAGGAAGGGTTTGAAAGGAATATATGTCAATAAATGGGTTAGAAGTTCTGCCAAATTAAGGTCTTCGCACCCGTGTTTAAGTGTTTGTGTGTTCTCTTTAATGAGGATAGCATGAAAACCTATTTTCTCAAAGAGGTCCCTAGTTAGATTGATAAATATGAGTAAGGGTCAGTGTTGGATGGAATACTGTTACAGCGAACCCTACTGGTTTTGGAAACTTTTGGAAATTGTGTAATTTTGGCAAAGTTTTAAGATGGCGTCTGGCCTGGATGCCTTTAAAAGGGGATTGGACAAGTTTCTGGAGGAAAAAATCCATTCCGGGTTACAAGCCATGATGTGCATGTGCAACCTCCTGATTTTAGAAATGGGCTCTGTCAGATGCAAGGGAGGGCACCAGGATGAGGTCTCTTGTTATCTGGTGTGTTCCCTGGGGCATTTGGTGGGCCGCTGTGAGATACAGGAAGCTGGACTAGATGGGCCTATGGCCTGATCCAGTGGGGCTGTTCTTATGTTCTCATGAAAACCCCACCTGTATGTAAATAAGAGCCAATCAATGGTTTTGCTCACTTGTTGCCCACCTATTTTCCATCTTGTATGGAAATGGTATCTTATCTACATCCTATTAAGAATTAGCCCCATTTATGATGTCAAACTTTCAGCAAATGAGAAGTCTAGATTTTCAGACAAAGGATTGTGTGGTATAAAAGTCAAGGACCACGGTTCAGACGGGGTCCATGCTTTGGACATGAGTCCCGTGGACCAATTGTATACGATTCAATAAAAGCCTGTGAACCTTCATCCCTGTGTACCGAGTCATTCTCAGCTGCTTATCTGAGTTGCTGATTGGCCTTGCAACAACATCACTTCCGGTGGGTCCTGACAGATTCCCATTCTAAACAAGTGGGTCCCGGTGCTAAATGTGTGAGAACCACTGCTCTAGATGTTACAAGTGGGAAACGGTCGTGTCTGATCTCCAGGACATATGTAAGCATATGAACACGTTAAGACAGCGTTTCTCAAACTGTGGGTCGGGATTCACCGTAAGCCAGTTTCAGGTGGGTCGCGTAGCACCTAGCTCAGCCACCGCTGAAAATACAGGGGACAGAGCTGCTGCTGGAGGAGCGACCTGGTGCTTTGCCCTGAATAGGTGGGACACTGGAAAAGGGGGAGGGCTGTGTGGTTGAAGAAGCATCCAAGCCTGTGTTCTGCTTTGACTTCTGAGCTGGAATGTTTGAATTCTGAGCCATGCAAAATAACAGCATGACTGCGCTGTATAATGGGACCTTTGGCTGATTGCGGCTTAGGTTTGCAGCCTCAATGGATGATGTCACTTCCAGCCATCACTTTCAGGTTAATGACCACTTCTAGTGGGTCTGGACAGACTGTTATGCTAAAAAGTGGATCCCAGTGCTAAAATGTCTGAGAACCACTGCGTTAAGATGTTCATTCAACATAACCTGCCACATCGTACACACCGCAGCTATGGAGATACATTTTGAACCACTGATCCGGATATCTTGGGACAAGTTGTATTTTCCTAGTATGTCTTTAAGCAGAAGAACAAACCTCTTTTGCTCTGCTAAATCCTGGAGGAGAGATGTTTGCAAATAAGTAGAGATGAAGAGAGCGGGGCTCCCCAAGTGATTCTTGGCATGGGAATCGGGGCGTTACAAAGAGCACATCCCTCTCTGTGAAGTCTGTGAAATGTCAGAGGGTGTGATTAAATTTGCCTCTTTGCAGATGCTTTCTCCGTTCAGGCTTACAACACGTGAAGGACGGGCACATGCCTAGTAGGTTTAAACCTTCCTAGCCAACCAGCCACAGACCTGACCCTGGTACCAGTAAGTCAGAAGTGAGTCAAGGAAGACTCTGGGGTCAGATCAAGCCTGAGACAAACTCTTGTCCAGTCCCCCAACTGCTCTCTATTCACAGATGGTGTATTATTTTAAGAATTAGATCCGGAAGAGCCAGTTCCAAGTCCGCTCAGCCGTGAAATTTCCTGAGGGACCTTGGGCCAGTCCCTCCCAGCCTCACCCACCTCACAGGGTTGTTGTGAGTACAAAAGGAAGAGAGGAACCGTGTACACCACCCTGAGCTCCTTGGAAGAAGGGTGGTCTTAAAATGTGGAAAACAAAGACATAAATAATAGTTGACAATTTGGCCCTTCGATCCTCCTCCTGGGACATGCCCTGAGCATAATATGCCTTGAACAAATACACAGGTGTATGCAGGGAGCTCGACCACTGGAGATCTCAGCAGTGAGCTTTTGGACAGAGCCTTGTCTGTGCTTGTGGCTTCCCTGAAGGTAAATAATGCATAATGGTTATGAAGGGAGGGAGGGAGGGAGGGAGGGAGGGAAAGATAGAAATTGCAGCAAAAGGCAGGGGTGTTTGGGGGGGGGGAGTGTTTTAAGCTGAGGTTAGAAAATAGCAAAGAGGCCACAGAGAAAAATGCAAAAGCTGTTTAAGATGTTGCAGTCTTCGTACTTATTGGTTGTCAAATCTAGCATGCTTCCTCTTCTGCTCTCCCCACCCCAAAAATTGTCCTTCAGTAGAACCATGTTGTTCTTTTTTCCACCCAAACAGACAAAAAATCACCACCACACATAAGATATTCTGCAGAATTCCATAGTATGCCTCTCTGCAGAGGCCGGAAGGTAGACCATAAAAAGAGCCCCACTGGATCAGGCCAAAGGCCCATCTAGCCCAGCTTCCTGTGTCTCACAGCGGCCCACCAAATGCCCCAGGGAGCACGCCAGATAACAAGAGACCTGCAAGGCCTCCTGGGAATTGTAGTTAAGAACATAAGAACAGCCCCACTGGATCAGGCCATAGGCCCATCTAGTCCAGCTTCCTGTATCTCACAGCGGCCCACCAAATGCCCCAGGGAGCACGCCAGATAACAAGAGACCTGCAAGGCCTCCTGGGAATTGTAGTTAAGAACATAAGAACAGCCCCACTGGATCAGGCCAGAGGCCCATCTAGCCCAGCTTCCTGTATCTCACAGCGGCCCACCAAATGCCCCAGGGAGCACACCAGATAACAAGAGACCTGCAAGGTTTCCTGGGAATTGTAGTTTAAGAACATAAGAGCAGCCCCACTGGATCAGGCCAAAGGCCCATCTAGTCCAGCTTCCTGTATCTCACAGCGGCCCACCAAATGCCCCAGGGAGCACACCAGATAACAAGAGACCTGCAAGGTTTCCTGGGAATTGTAGTTTAAGAACATAAGAGCAGCCCCACTGGATCAGGCCAAAGGCCCATCTAGTCCAGCTTCCTGTATCTCACAGCGGCCCACCAAATGCCCCAGGGAGCACACCAGATAACAAGAGACCTGCAAGGTTTCCTGGGAATTGTAGTTTAAGAACGTAAGAACAGCCCCACTGGATCAGGCCACAGGCCCATCCAGTCCAGCTTCCTGTATCTCACAGCGGCCCACCAAATGCCCCAGGGAGCACACCAGATAACAAGAGACCTGCAAGGTTTCCTGGGAATTGTAGTTTAAGAACATAAGAACAGCCCCACTGGATCAGGCCATAGGCCCATCTAGTCCAGCTTCCTGTATCTCACAGCGGCCCACCAAATGCCCCAGGGAGCACACCAGATAACAAGAGACCTGCAAGGCCTCCTGGGAATTGTAGTTTAAGAACATAACAACAGCCCCACTGGATCAGGCCATAGGCCCATCTCGTCCAGCTTCCTGTATCTCACAGTGGCCCACCAAATGCCCCAGGGAGCACACCAGACAACAAGAGACCTGCAAGGCCTCCTGGGAATTGTAGTTAAGAACATAAGAACAGCCCCACTGGATCAGGCCAAAGGCCCATCTAGCCCAGCTTCCTGTGTCTCACAGTGGCCCACCAGATGCCTTTTTGGAGACCGTTTAGTACATCACCTCAGGTCCCAGGTGGTCTTCGGCTGGACCTGCCTGACACACGCCCAAGCCACATTGAGAGGGCAACCAGAGTGATTTCAGGGAGGGAGGTGGCTTTCCACATGACTTGGACCTCAAGCTGTTTGGCAAGAAACCACTGGAACCAGCGACAGCGGGCCTTCTTTGGGGCTGGTTTTGAGACTCTTCTCCACTGAAATCCGCAGCGCCCAAGGGAAGCTGCTGAACTGTGTTTGTCCAATCCTCTGACTCGTTTGTGCTCCTCGCAAGCATCAGTAATTCATGAATAAACTAACGCGGCCGTGTCTGAGCCGCTGAGCATCTCCATGCCGTAGACTTTGCTCTGGGAAGCTGGCTTTTTGCAAAGCCTCCCTCCCGTTCTTCCCCCTTCATCACGGTCTTCTTGCTCTGCTTCCTCTTCTAAACTGCCCTGGAGGAGGGCTCTCCTGGGAACTGCATCCAGAGACACTGAAAGAAACAGCTTTCCAAGCCGGAGTTTCAAAAATCCTCTCCGGCAGCAGGCCATTGCTGGGTCGGAGGAAACTCATGTGGAAGACCCAAAGAAGACCACATTATGTAGACGGGCCACGGGAGACAGGTCAATCCACTGTTGGGGGTGCAAGTTGGCACCCCCTCAAGACGTGGTACCTAAGGCAATGTACCCCTCCCCTTATCTATGCCACTAGTCCATGCCACACCTGCCTCCAAGATATGGGAAGAAGCCCGCCAGAGGACCCCTTGCCAAGAACCCTCACAAACCCAGAGCCCGTCCCGGAGATTATGGTGTAGCCCCAAATTCACATTAAGGCTCATTCCCAGAAGGGCTGACATATGGGAGAAAGGACAAATTTGTTCTCCACCACCTCTGAGAGTAGAACTAGATCCAATCGGTACAAGCTGCAGGAGGGGAGATTCCAGATGGATGTCTACGCTGACTGGATCTCCAAAGACGGTCTTCCCAGGCTCAATCTCAGTGCTTCCCAAACTTTAAGCACTGGGACCCACTTTAAAAAAAAGACAATCTATTGTGACCCACTGAACTGAAAAAAGAGATCTAGAGAAAATAATATTTTTTTGAGAGGATTGTTAAAAAAAATGTCCTGCATGATGATGTCACTTCTGGTCATGACATCACTTCCGATGGGTCCTGACAGATTCGGATTCTAAAAAGTGGGTCGTGGTGCTAAATGTTCGAGAGCTTCCTGGTTCAGAGCTTCCTGAAGGCACGACGACACAGAAGTGTCATTAAAATGCATCCCGAAAATGAGGTTAAAACTGGCATGGCTGTTTGGATGCCAACGGGTAACGTCTTCCCTGCATCAGTTAGTCCAAATGATGTTCATTTAAAGGTCTGCGGTTCCACGAGTGCCCCCCAGCCAGACATTTGTGTAAAGGCGAAACGATCCCCGTCGTGCGCCTTCCTTCCCTCTACGACCTGTGAAAAGCTGAGATGCATCATTTGAGCAACCGTGTTCTCTAATGAGCTGAGCAGCAGGGCAGCTCCTGCCAAGGTGAGATGCCCCCCCCCCCCCACACACACACCTCTTCTCTTCTCCCAGCTCCAAAAATCATTAACTGATGTCATCTCGGCTGCGGGATCCTGTGAAATGAACAAACAGTTGGTCTGAAGAAGAACAGAACATGTTGCTATATCTGGAAGGCGGGTTTGGGGAAAAGGAGAGCGGATGGAGGCTGGCCAACAGTTGCTCTTTCGGGTTTGGTAAAAGTCAGATGGTGTCACTCCCCACAACCCCCTCCCCCCCAAAATGTGAACAGATGGAGTTAGGAAGATGAAATTGGGGGGGGGGGGGGAAGAGAGAGAGAGACTACCATTTGCTGTCTTTTTACAGACCTGATCACACTTGCAATGCAATCCTAACCATGTTTACTCCTTTATTTCAATGGGATTTACTCCCAGGTAAGTGTATGTAGGATTGCAGCCTTTGAGGATCGATAGAAGGGCTGCTATTT
This sequence comes from Tiliqua scincoides, assembly GCF_035046505.1. Classification (NCBI taxonomy): domain Eukaryota; kingdom Metazoa; phylum Chordata; class Lepidosauria; order Squamata; family Scincidae; genus Tiliqua; species Tiliqua scincoides. The sequence continues at coordinate 15,562,846 of NC_089833.1, forward strand.
TGCTGGGGTTCCTTGTGTTCCCATTAATCATCCCTTGGTCCATTTGTCACTTTTTTTTTCTTTCCCAGACCCTGGAAACTGGATTTAGGGCATCAATTACTGAAGTCCAGAAAAGGCCACCAGGTACTTACCTATACATCCTAAATATATTGTACCTTTCGCTTGACTTTAAATTGGGAGTTGCTTGCGGAGCCCGTTGTAGATTACAAGTGGGGTATCTGCTTAAAGTAATTCATATAATGTTTAAAAGTCCTCATGGACATTATCCCAGTGACCATATACAGAGGGAGACCCAAACATTCTATCCAGGTTGGGGAGCGGGTCCTTTTTACTCTGCGCGGCAGCCACCCCAGAGTAAAGCAGCCTGGTTACATGTATGGGGTACAGTCTGGGCGGGCAAGAGGGCATTCTTTGGATGCAGCTAATAATAATAATAATAATAATAATAATAATAATAACAGGTATTTATATACCGCCTTTCTTGGTCTTTATTCAAGACTTTATTCAAGGCGGTTTACATAGGCAGGCTTTATTTAAATCCCTTATTAAATAGGGATTTTTACAATTTCAAAGAAGGTTCTTTCTTCCAAGAACCACAACATTCAGGTGTTTCATTCCGATCTGGCTTCACATTCTGGCCTCCATCCTCCCACGCTCAGAGCAGATGGAATAGCTCGGCTTCAGCTTGTCAGCTGCTTCAAGGTCGCACGGTGCCGGTGGCCTCAAACTGGCGACCTTGTGGACGTTATCTTCAGGCAGACGGAGGCTCTACCCTCTAGACCAGACCTCCTGCCCTACAAAGCTATACAAATCACTTCCTATAAAGTGGTGTTCTTCAACCTGTGGGTCATGACTCCAATAGGGGTGTGAAGATTCATTTGGGGGGGAAGGGTCGTGGCAACCTTTCCAAGCCTGTGCCAGAGAAGGCTTGGATCCAATCCAATCATGGTCCTGCCTTATCAAAACTGAGTTCTTGATATGCTGCCCAGCGTCTTTTTGCTATCTTGCCTCCTGCTCAGGCAGTACTACCTCACAGGGCCGTTGTGAAGACAAGAGGGAGGGGGGAAAGAGGGCGGGTGGGCGTGGGTGGATCGGGTTCAGGGAGGGGGTGCGGGATCAGTGGTGGGTCCCCAGTCTCATGCTTTATTTGTTTATTTGTTTGTTTGTTTGTCTATTTATTTATTTATTTTATTGGGCCTGCGCCACGAAAAAGGTTGAAGACTACTGCTGTAAGGATCTGTGCTCATATGTAACTCAAGTGTAATGAGCGAGGCAGAACACGTGTTAAATGAAGCAACTTCCCCCCCCCCGGGGTAATCAGATGTATCGGATTGCAGACTTAATGAAATATTGCCTCTTAGGTACCCCTTGGGAAATGGCCTACTACACTTTGACGTATGCCCCGAGGCAGAATTCTCAGTTTGCCTTCTGCTGAGCCTGATGCATCTTCTCTACTAAAGTCCTTTGAGAAAGCAGCACCTGGATGCTCCTGTCGGTGATGTCACTGCCTGTAGGTGAAGTCCCGGAGCTCTGCTCCCCCGGAGCTCTCACTTGATTACAGGTACTGCATAAAATCTGGCTTTGTGCTGGGTTTCCCTTGGTGTTTGGATGTACTGCAGTCTACCTGCTGCAGGATAAGATGACATTTTTAATCTGCTTGCATCTTTAATTAACATAAGAACATAAGAACAGCCCCACTGGATCAGGCCATAGGCCCATCTAGTCCAGCTTCCTGTATCTCACAGCGGCCCACCAAATGCCCCAGGGAGCACACCAGATAACAAGAGACCTCATCCTGGTGCCCTCCCCTGCATCTGGCATTCTGACATAGCCCATTTCTAAAATCAGGAGGTTGCGCATACACATCATGGCTTGTACCCCATAATGGATTTTTCCTCCAGAAACTTGTCCAATCCCCTTTTAAAGGCGTCCAGGCCAGACGCCATCACCACATCCTGTGGCAAGGAGTTCCACAGACCAACCACACGCTGAGTAAAGAAATATTTTCTTTTGTCTTTCCTAACTCTCCCAACACTCAATTTGAGTGGATGTCCCCTGGTTCTGGTGTTATGTGAGAGTGTAAAGAGCATCTCCCTATACACTCTTTCTATCCCCTGCATAATTTTGTATGTCTCAATCATGTCCCCCCTCAGGCGTCTCTTTTCTAGGCTGAAGAGGCCCAAACGCCATTGATTGATTGCTGCTTAGCCTACTGCTTTCTCCCTTTTTAATTTTTTTTCTTTAAAAAGTATGTTTTGTGTGTGTGTGTGATCAAATGAATTCCAAAAAGTGAGACCTCTGAAGCATGCCCCGATGTTGCCCAGGCTGCCAGCCCTTGAAGTGAAGCCAGAAAGAGAGATGAGGTCACTTATGGACAGGGTCAGATGGAGCCCGAGAACTCCTGATTTCCAGTCTCGTTCAGTCCACGGCAGTTGCAGAAACTAACTGGAGAGCCCCACTATAAGAGATGATGGCTGCTGGCACAGCAAGCAAGAGGAACGCAGTGGGGGAGCTGAGATTTGCCCCCCCTCAGAGGCCCAAAGCAAGGTGTAGCTTGACATCAGATAATCGCCAAGAGGCCACAATTTCAACTTGAAAAATGGGGACCATTATGATATGGGGCTGTGTGTCAAAGGGGCAGAGCCCATCAGCATCCCCAAAATGTCCTCCAATTAACCTCTTCATCACCCGCCCACAAGAGAATGTGTTGTTATGACACAGCAGGGAACTAATAAGGTGTTAGTAGGAGTCAGGTCTCATGACCTTATATACTAGTGCTCATACTAGAACACTAAAGGCCCAATCCTATCCATCTTCCCAGCACCGGTGCTGCCTCAATGCAGCCCCTAGTGCTCCCATACCTTGAGGAGGCCTCTACGAGTGCCTCTCCACCACAGAATGCAACGCACACCCCATTGGCACAGCTGCACCTTCACCGGAAAATTGGATAGGATTTGGCCCTAACGTGGTTGTGCGAGTATCATCGGGTTAGCCACTGGTTTTCTGTTGGTGACTGATTTGTTGGGTGGTCTGTACTATTAAAATAAACAAATAAAGTGAATGGGGTGACCCCAACCCTGGTGATGGCACTACATTTAGGTTGTGCCTGTGATATTGTAATTTGTTCTATAGGGTCTGGAATGGGAGGAGGTCTATCAAGGGGCGGACCTAAGGAGCTGTCCCACCGGGTGACCCTAACCCTAGTGATGCCTCTGAGCTCACCTCTGGGTTGAGGAAAGTTGCCCCCATCACAAGTTTATTCTGTGATTGTGGGGGAGAAGGGTGTGTGTGCGCACAGATCTCTCTGCCGCACAGGCAGACGCACAGAGAGCTCCCAGTTTGCTTGCCCCCAAACGCAAGTTGACACGTCGAAACTTTGTTCCCCGAGAAGCCGCCAAGAGGCATATCTGGAGTTTTCTCTGTAGACCTTCAGAAAAAATGTGGCCATGACAGCACATTCAAGCGCCAAATGAGGACGCTCCGGATAGTTCCCGCAGCTAAACGCGCGCACTGAAATAATGGTTTCTAGCATAATAAGGAAGTTGTCATGGCATCGCCTGGGCTGTAAAATACCTTGTCGTTCAGAATTGGCTCTTGATCCCAGTGGATGTCAGACAGAAAGAACCGCAAGAGGAGGGGATCATTTTCTCAAGTTTCGGGTGCCGCGTGTCATCCAAACAGGTGACAAAAATGAGGCACGAGTGAAACACGCGCGCATTCAAATGGGAATCGGTGCTGTTCTGCAGTGTCAAGAGCAGAGATAACAAAGTCTGGCTCCCTGAGTATTAGAGAAAGGTGCTTCTTTGATGATTAGATGCTTGCACGTGATGCTGGCATTGATGGCTGGTGTCACCTAGCTGACAAACACATCCCTAGGGTCCAAGCATGGAGGTGTAGGTACACCTGCTGGGGACCGGAGATCCAGGGGGGCCTGGCCCAGACTGCAGCCCCATTCTCAAGTGGAAACAAAATTGAGGGCCAGCAACTCTGCTTGGGTCTTGGCCTGCTTCTTCATGCTCAGTAGGCACATCTATAAAGCAAAAGAACATACAAAAATATGACAACTCTCTCCTTGCCTCTTCCTACTTCTCAGGGAGATCACGAACCACAGATCTATATTTAGATTTCCTCCACAATATATCTTTATTGCGTTTTGTCCTCAAAGCTGCCCAGTGAGGCTGAGAGCTATAGCGGCGTGCTCCTGAAAGCATCTTTCATGCTCCCACTAAGTGTTACGGCGCAACAATGGAGGGGGCAACAATACGTACAGGCCTCAAAGGTTTTTGAACCCAACTCCCTACGTAGCTGGCTTGCTGGCTCCAACGGCTTTTTGGTTTATTAGGCTTAAATTTTACCCCCCTTGTCCCTTCTCATTTTTTTCGGCAAATGACTTTTGAGCAGGGATTCTGGGACGTGTCCAGCTTATAAACAAAGCTAGAAATCCATGCTCATTTGAATTATTTATTCATAATTAAAGTTTAACCATGCAACAAGAAATGGGAAGGAGAAGCAGAACTGATGCGTGCATCACACGATGGGTGACCCTGCCAATTCAGCCCTTGAAGCGATAACTTCAGTCAGTTTCGTGATTGGACTGACTCAGGGTCTCGGTATGGATTTCAGTATCCATGAACGCCGAGTTCATGGCTGGAGGCCTCAGAAAGGCACTTCTTCTTCGCTGGAGACTTCCAGTGATGCCCAGGAGGCATTCTGTGGCTTGGGAAGGCCATGCGCAGTCTCCCTGCACCTCAGAACACCTCCTGGACATGACCAGAATGTCTATGTCAGAATGCCAATGCAAGGGAGGGCACCAGGATGAGGTCTCTTGTTATCAGGTGTGCTCCCTGGGGCATTTGGTGGGCCTCTGTGAGATACAGGAAGCTGGACTAGATGGGCCTATGGCCTGATCCATTGGGGGTGTTCTTATGTTCTTAAACTACAATTCCCAGGAGGCCTTGCAGGTCTTCTTGTTGTCTGGTGTGCTCCCTGGGGCATTTGGTGGGCCGCTGTGAGATACAGGAAGCTGGACTAGATGGGTCTATAGCCTGATCCAGTGGGGCTGTTCTTATGTTCTTATGACCAGACTGCATGTTTGGTCATGTGCAAGAAGCCCTTCGAAACCCTCCAGCCATGGATTTTATTATCCACAGATTTTGGTATCTGTGGTGGGTCCTGGAATGGATCCCCTGTGGATACAGAGGACCCACTATATTTCATAGCACTGCACGGACCCTTGAACCATGGTGCCCTGGGAATTTTGCCCCTCACCCCTTCATCTCTCTGGAGTTCTCCTCTCCATTAGACTCATGTTCTTGCAGAGAAACGCATCCGACCAGGCTGTCAACGGCTCAACTCTAATTTCCAAAACCCCATCAATATTTACAAACCAAAAGAAATGGCAGTGTTGGCCGCGTCGTTAATGGAATGCACCTTCGGTCAGACCAATTTATTTAAAAGCAAAAACATGGATACTGCCAACTTTAAGAAGAAGAAGATGACAACCGACAAGGACTTTGCTTCTGTGGCTGTTGTTCATTAAAAGATGGTGAAGACACAGAGGGGGAACCTCCAGTTTTATAGTGCGTATCCAATATGGAGTATCTCTGAAGCTATATCTTGGTAAGATGGAAAGACAGGTTGGAGTTTCAGCACCACAGATAGCACCAAGGCCCGTATGAAATCCCTACAGCCTGCTGTGCTCGGACTACTCAGAGTGTTGAGAGAGTCAGAACAGGTAAAAGAAAATATTTCTTTACCCAGCATGTGATTAGTCTATGGAACTCCTTGCCACAGGATGTAGTGATGGTGCCTGGCCTTAATGTTGGCAAACTTCAGTCTTGAAAGATTCTGGTATCGCGCTCTGAATGGTGGTTCTGGAATAGTGTCTAGTGTGGCTGAAAAGGCCAATCTGGGAGTGACAATCCCTTCCACACCGGGAGCAAGTGCAGTCTGTCCCTGGTCTGTCTCCCTGGCTATGGGCCTTCCTTCTTTGCCTCTTAGCCTCAGTCTGTTGGCCAAGTGTCTCTTCAAACTGGGAAAGGCCATGCTGCACAGCCTGCCTCCAAGCGGGCCGCTCAGAGGCCAGGGTTTCCCACCTGTTGAGGTCCACTCCTAAGGCCTTCAGATCCCTCTTGCAGATGTCCTTGTATCGCAGCTGTGGTCTACCTGTAGGGCGCTTTCCTTGCGCGAGTTCTCCATAGAGGAGATCCTTTGGGATCCAGCCTGGCCTACATGCCCTTAAACCATTTTTGCCCAACGTTGCATATAAACAACAGGGATCAAATGTGGGCTGGGCAAAAATGGGTTAAAAAGACCGATTGATGGAGGGAAAGTTCATCACAGGCTACAAGTCACGATGGGGTGTAGGCACCCTCCTGGTTTGAGCAGTAGGATATCTCTGAATACCTAATGCAAGAGAGTGGCAACAGGATGCAAGCGTCTCGCTTGCTCCCTGAGGTATCTGGTGGGCCACTGTGAGATGCAGGAAGCTGAACTAGACGGGCTGGACTAGGTGGGCCTGATCCAGCAGGGCTCTTGTAAGGCCTGCCTTCACAATGGCTTCCCCTAACAACTGCTCAGGCCTCTACAAGCAGGCTGGTCCTCGTTCTTGTCCTGGGAGCATCCCCTGTATGACTCCGGCACGTCCCTTTCTCCGGCGCTGGAGCTCTCTTGCTTTGTGACCTTGCTCAGAAGACCTGCCGCGGCCGTGGAAGAATGGCTCTGGTGTTACGTAAGGAGGTCCTCGCTCGCGTTCCTGACGGCGACCTGCGCCTCAACGGTGACAACAGTGTCGTTGCCGTGGCAACCCTCTGAACCATCTCCTCTCTGCTGTTTCACCAGGGGCGACTCTTTGTCCTGCGCAGAAGCCCCGTGTAAACGAGCCTAATAGATTTTAACTTAATAACGGGGAGGATAAATTAGGTTTCCCCCCCCCCACACCAGCCAGATGGCAGAACGCCGGGAAGAGACACAGTCCATTAGAGCTGGGCTGATTATTTATTTACATGGGAATCCAGAATCTATATCACACCGTCCTCCAAGGAGCCAAATGAAACTGTTGACGGGAGAAGCTCTCTCGGTGACTTGCATTTCGTTGAAGAGGCGGCCATCCAAGTCCTCGCCCGTGAAGGGTTTGGTCACAGGCTGCTGCCGGACAAAAATGCCCTCCTTGCTTAAAGGATACTCACCTGTTACATCCTGCGTGCACACAGGTGTCTCTGCAACTGGAACAAGCAATGAGCAGGTGATGGGGCTGTGCTAGACCTGCACAATTGGTGGACTTGCTAAGTGAACTGCAAGTCTGGTGGGCCGCTGTGAGATACAGGAAGCTGGACTAGATGGGTCCTGCACCTGATCACACATTCACTTCCCAGCCTGTGCCGGCCAAGGCAAGCAGCAAAATCTGGAGGTTTATTTAGGGTTTATCCCACCCTTTCTACAAAGAATGTTCCTTGTTTCATAAAACCCACCCTCTTTTTTGGCTTGACTTTGGCTCTGCCCCTTTTCCTACTAAGACCCACTCCCAAACCAGAATTTTTCTCCGTTTTTCCAAGGTTGGCAGTGCTGTAATATCAGGCCATGCCTTGTGACATCATCAGGGCTTGCCTGTGACATCACTTGTTCCTTTCCTGTAACATCACCAGGCCCCGACTGCAGAAATCTTGTATTTGGGGGTGCATCCAACCTGGTGACCTTATTTCAAAGAGCTCATGGAGACATACGTAGCCGCTGCTTCCTCCCCTTTTATCTTCACAGCAACCCTGCGAGGTAGATTAGGCTGACAGATGGTCCTTGCCCAAAGGTCCTTCAGTGAGCACCACAGCCTAGTGAAGATTTGAAGCTGGTCCAACTCATTAAACGTTTGGAGTAGACGTTGGGTCTCTCATGGAGTTCCTAGTGAGCCTCTTCGCATGGCCTATGCGTTAGCTTTGATTGGCCCCACAGTCCAAGAAAATGCCCATCTCCAAACACTTGGGGATGTGGTTTGAGCCACTGCTCATGTCTGAAAAGACCCTCTTCCCATCCTGCATGTTCCCTGTCAAGACCATCAGTGTCAAGAAGGCAGGAAGACCACAAAATGTGGTGTTTCGGAAGTTGGACTTAGACTCCCTGATCTCCGCTCAGCCACAAAGCTTCCTGGGTAACCTTGGTCTCTCTCTCTCTCTCTCTCTCTCTCTCTCTCTCTCAGCCTTTCCTACCTCACAGGGTTGTTGTGAAGACACTAGGAGGGAAAGAACCATGTACATTTCCCTGAGCTGCTTAGAGGAAGGGCAGTATAAAAATAAAAAATATAAATAACTAAATTGGAGACTCTACCCATGTCTCCTTCATTCGATCAGCTGCACCTCTCTGACTGTTGAATTTCTGCCTGTCGTGCAGTGGTTTCAAAGGCAGCCAGCAATAGTACAGTCTCCTCCCAGCCCTTCGGTGACAGCTCCTCCACCCCCTGGCACAGGAAGGAGCCTGCGCTTATCAATTCCATAATTAATTTCCTGGCCTTGCTTCTGCCCGCTGCTTGGAGAGAGGCGGCTGCTTCTGCTCTGTTGGTTATGCACTGATGCCTGTTGCCCGACTAGTTGCAGGCCATGGGGGGGGGTGTGCAAGGGGGAGAAAAAAGCCCCGAGCCCAGGAATTGGATAAATGACGGATGCTGTCGCCTGCGAAGTTGAGAGATGCTGAAGTGCTTCTTGGCCTGTGTAGTCTGCTGGCTCTTAATTGGCTTCATTTTTCACCCTGGCAGGCAGTATTTCCGAGAGCGTGCAGTTAATGGGGGGGGGGGAGCAACATCCAAGCCTTATGCCAGGTTGCTTGGCAGAGGGCAGTGTTTCGGAGGCCTTGCTTGTCTCAAAGGTCATGCACCACCTCCTTTGGTTGCTTGTCACTGGCTGCCTTCTCTACCCAGAAATGTCCTGCGACAGTGAACTAGGCTAATTCCAGCAGAGATTCCCTTCTCAGTTCAGTGGCATACAAAGAGGGTGGCCTGGGGGGGAAGCCCTGGTGCCAGGCTGCAGGGGGGTGTCCAGAGGCTGCCCCAAGATGGTGGGGGCAGAGGGGTGATCCTGGCTGCAGCCGCAATTCAGCTAGTGCTGGCTGCAGCCACCCGCAAGAGAAGCATGTTTATGGGTATGGTTATATATACGAAGTTATATAAAATATACAAATACAAATATGCAAATTTACAAAGTCAGAAGACACACAGTTCATTAAAACATTCACGGCCTGTGCTTCTTCTCTGCCCATTGTCATTATTCATTTCACGTTATGACTATTATTGAAAATAATTTGTCATGGATGGGTGTGTATGAGCCACAGGTGCCAAATGACCTTGGTTCTCTATCTATGCCTTTAAAGCTGGATTGCCCTCCGCAGACCTTCCAGATGCAACTTGTTCCAGCCACATCTGGGAGGCTTCCTGAGCTCCACCTGTATCTTCTATCCTGCTTTGTAGCCTAGCGATCAGAGACCCAAGGAGAGGGATTCACAGAGAACAGTTTCTCTTCTCCATCCCCACCACACAGTCAGTGTCTTCTTCTTCTTCAGTGCCTTCAGAAAAGGTGGATTTGGGGATGCAGGTGTAGTTAATCTGCAATGAATGAACGGCTCGTGAATCTGTCCTCTGCTCGCTTCCAGGTTTTGCAGTGGAGTCCTCCGGGTTCTCCAGCTGTCTAGCAGAAATCTCTGTTAAAACTGCACGCAGGAAGGACAGGGGAACATTTGGGATGAACCCGACAAGCACAGCACGAGATGGTAGGTCTGCCGGCAGGTCTGTTTTTCATCCATTTTACATTGTGCAGGGCTCAGTTTGGATCCTCCAGACATTGATAATAAAGATGGTGATAATGTAAGGAAATTCTGCTCCATCACACACCCAGCCATCTCTCCAGAAACCACCCCAAGGTGATGTTCTTTGGGCTTTTTAAGCAGAATGGATTCTTGTCTCCCAGCAAAGAAAGAGGGAGGCTGCTCTGTCTCTTAATATCATCTGGCATCCAAGCCAATAGCTTGCCCCCACAGGACCTACAAGCTGATAGATGGAGGGTGGCATTTATTGACTTCAAGAAAATAGCAATTCATAAACTGGCTCTTAACATTTACAACCAAGGCTCGCGAGGAGGGAAAGTGGGACACCGTCTTGCCGTTCAGCCACGGCAGACTCCGATTCGTCCTGCACAGGTGGCCATTTTCTTCTTAAGGAAGGAAGGAAGAAACGCCCGTTTCGTACCCTTAATACGGGGCCGGCCCTGCTGTGCGGAAGAGTGAGAAAGATGCCTCGAAGGGCAAATGCCGGGTGCTGCTATAGGCAGGGATGGAATTCTAACTCAGGAAGAAGGAAGGCCTTGCACCCGTTTGGGGCTGAAGGTGTAACGGGGGTCCCAAAATGTATGCACGAGAAGGCTCATGCAAAACTGCTTTATTATTATTACATCACTAATATTATTATTACATCACTAATATCATTAGTGATTTAATGATCTGACATTAACACTAATGCTAATGATTGCTTCTGAGTTGCTATTCAGCATTAAATACCTGGTCCAGGAGAGGAAGCACAGGAACGTACAGCAAAAAATCAGAGGTGCTCTGGAGCCTGTTGTAGTCTGTTGAATGGGGGTGGACTTCACTGGCTCCCACTGTCCCTAGGATCAAAGCCTCTGATTCTTATGGGGGGGGGAGTTTCCCTCCCTCCTGCCTAGGCACAAAGATCTCTGGGAGTGGTAGTTTTAGAGAGAGCATGTCACATAAGAAAGCCCAAGTCTTTGGATCTGTCAGACCTATCGGCGGTTTATCGGCAGTAAAAGTACACACTTTCTGTTCCAGAGCAGGGCCGTGGCTATTCAGTTCAAAATGTCCCTGCAGCTTGGCACCAGCAGATTGCACCTGAGCAACAGGTAAGGCAATCCAGGGAGACTGGACAGAGCAAGGGAGGAGAAGTGGGTCACAGGTGACAAGTCTTGATGGGTATATGTAACCTCCTGGTTTTAGAGCTAGCCTATCTCTGAATGCCAAATGCAAGAGAGTGGCAATTGGCGACGGTTCTCTTGTGTGCTCCAGGAGACATCTGGTGGGCCACTGCACGATACAACAAGGTGGATCAGATGGTGATGATGATTTATATAAATGGGCCTCTGGTCTTATCCAGCAGGACTCTTCTGGTCTGCTTATGTCCCTATGCTGTTTAGTGGTCATCCTGTCGTGGCCTGCACTAAGCAGAGGGCTGGACTAGATGATGATAATGATTATGATGATTTATATGGATGAGACTCTGGCCTGATCCAGTGGGGTTCTTCTGATGCGCTTCTGTTCCTGTGCTGTTTTGGTGTGGCTTCCACATCCTGGGGTGGCTTGCACTGAGGAGAGAGCTGGACTTGATGATGATGATTTATGTAGATGGACCTCTGAGGCCTGATCCAGTAGGGCTCTTCTCATGTGCTTATGCTGTTTAGTGGTCACGCAGTGAGCAGAGGGCTGGACTAGGTGATGATGATGATGATTTGTATCCTGATCCAGTGGGGCTCTTCTGATGTGCTTATGCTGTGTTTGTGGTCATCATCCCAGTGTGACCTGCCCCGAGCAGAGGGCTGGACTAGATGACCTCTGAGGTCCCTCTGCCACCCTATGCTCTTGATGCAAGTTTAATGCTGTTTTCTATCCCCCCCCCAACTGATGCTTAGTGGCTCTGGGCGTCCTCCCTGTCCAATGCTGGGCATTAAAGGGAACAACAGGCCCCCCAGTGCCCGGGTGATGCCCTGCCTGCCTTGGGGGGGGAGTGGAGGGGCTGTGATTGGCCCACCCTGGTGGCCACCGCTGGGGAGAGGGCTGGCCGGGAGGAGCTGGAGGGATGGAGGGGAGGGGAGGGCGGCTGGTGGGCTGCGCCTCCCCGGCCAGGCGCGCACACAGCCCGGTCTCCTGCCGGGGCCGCGGCAGACGCAGCGCTATGGGAGGCAGCCCCGGGCGAGCTCCGGCTGGCCGGCTGAAGGCGCCGCGGCTGCCGCGGACCTGAGAGCCGCCGGAGAGGTAAGGGGCGGCCGGGCGGGCTGGGGGGGCGCGCCGCGGAGCAAACCTGTTGGCTGCCCCCCCACCCCAAGGCGCGCCCTTTGTCCGCCTGCAGGGAGAGGAGGCGCGCAAAGGGGGCGCAGGGGGGCAGGGGGAGGAGGCGAGCCCCCTATGGGGGGACCCCATAGGGAGAGGGTGCCACGGGTGCGCCTTAAGGAGCCACTGGATCGCAAGGCGGGGGGGGAGAGGAGGAGAGGGGGACTTTCATTCTCCTTTTGGGGGGGTCTTAAAAAACACCCCCAAATCTCTTCCCAGCGCCCTTAGAGCTCATGCATGTCTACTCTGAAGTAAGTGCCATTCTAGTCAGTGGGGTTTACTCCCAGGTACGTGTGGCTAGGAGTGCAAGCTCAGGGTCCAAGCCTATGAATCTCTACTCAGAAGTAAGTCCCATTATAGCCAATGGAGCTTACTCCCGGGAAAGTGTGGCTAGGCATGTCGCCTCAGGGCCCAATCCTATGCATCTTTACTCAGAAGTAAGTCCCATTATAGCCAATGGAGCTTACTCCCAGGAAAGTGTGGCTAGGAATGTAGCCTCAGGGCCCAATCCTATGCATCATTACTCAGAAGTAAGTCCCATTATAGCCAATGGAGCTTACTCCCAGGAAAGTGTGGCTAGGAATGTCGCCTCAGGGCCCAATCCTATGCATCATTACTCAGAAGTAAGTCCCATTATAGCCAATGGAGCTTACTCCCAGGAAAGTGTGGCTAGGAATGTCGCCTCAGGGCCCAATCCTATGCATCTTTACTCAGAAGTAAGTCCCATTATAGTCAATGGGGTTTGTTCCCAGATAACTGTGGCTAGGATGGCAGCCCAGAGTCATCCTCCCCCCCCCACTATATCCCAGTCCACAGAGCCAGAATTCCCCCCCCCCCCGTTGCTTTGGGGTGTCTGGGCAGGGAAGACACCGTTGCTTTTTCTGCTAGGAGGTTTCTATGTGACCTGAGCACTCCTTCCACCAGGCAAGTTTCTTCTCCCTCCCCCCACCCAGGACAGCCTCACAACAACCTTGTGAGGTTGACTCAACTGAGAGCAAGAGAGAGGGGGAGAGAGAAGGAAACAAGTGACTGGCCACAAAGTCACCCCGGGGAGCTTTGTGGCTGATTTGGGGGGGGGGTTTGAACATGTCTCCCCTATTCAGTATCTAAACATTGTGTGGCAAGTAATGGATTCAAGCAAGCTAAGGCTGCAGCCCTGTGCACACTTTCCTGAGATTAAGCTCCATTGAAGCCAGTGGAATTTACTCCAGAGTAGACATGCATAGGATCGGGCTCTAAATCAGCCACTTGCATCAATAGCTGATAGCATCTTTCCTGGGGGGGGGAGGGGTATAAAATCCTATTTGCAAAGGAAACCCCCCCCCAAAAAAAAAAATTACTAGCCCAGTGGTGTTGTAACTGGGCCCACCTGCTTACCCAGTCCAGTACAAGTCATTTGTAGTGCATGGGTGATCTGAAAGGAAAAGAAAGAGCCAGCTCTCTTCTTTCAATGCTCACCTATCAGTGAATTTTATTTATTTTTTCTCATGTTTACACTGTCCTTCCTCCAAGGGTGGTGTGCATCGTCCTTCTCTTCCTTTTGTCCTCACAATAACCCTGTTAGGTAAGCAAGGTTGAGAGACAGAGTTCAATTCCCAGACTATGACATCATGGGGGGGGCGGTGACCATCTCAAGATCTCTCAGAGCCTGGGGCAGCTGGCCAAGTACCCCCCACCTCCATTACCTGGCAGTGATCTGCCTGCCAAGATTGGAACTAAAAGAGGAGAAGAAGCATGGACTAGAGGAGAGAAGAGCGCTAGGCTAGAATGTCTCTGGCATTTCCTTCTCTACTCTGTGGCCCTCTTTTCAAATCCAGGAAGCTGGAGCCTCCGAGGCTGTCAGCAAGGACAAAATTAGCCCAAGGAGTGGGGCTGGACTTGAACCGTTTCCCTGATGTGAGAGATTTGACTTGCAGGAAGCTTTTTCCCTAGGGAAGCCTTGGAGAAGGGCATCCTCGACCCTGTGGCTGGATGTGGAGCAGGCCACTTGACCAGCTCTCAGTTTGGTTTCAGATGTAGCCCAGGCCTTGTACATCACAGGGGGAGCAGGAAGTGGTTGGATCTCTCCAATGTCTCCAAAAGCAGGCCCATCTGGGATTGAGAGTTAGTAGGGCGGTATCCCTACAGGTTCTTGCCTTGTGCACCTCTCCTTTTGGAGGTGTTGGCAGGGTTTGCGGACTGAAAAGGAGGGATGTGGTTTGAAGATCCTGCGGGACAACTCGGAAGGGCCATCCGTGTCCTCGGCAAGGCCGCTCCAGTTGTTTGTCATGCTGCTGAGAGCCTTGCAGAAGGGGGGGGGTTAGCTGGTGATAGTCAGCCACTTGCACGCGCGGCAAAGATCTGGCATGACTCGCTCGAGATCCAGGAGGAAAACAAGCTGGCTCGCCACAAAGGAAGGTTACAAAAATTGGATCGAAAGCAATGGCTTCAGGCGTTGAGAGGAATCAAACTGGCTTGCAGTGCGAGGCTGAGAAGAAGCTTCCACGGGCATGTTAAGAGGGGCGCATTCAGACGCAAGCAAAAATGAGGGTGCGACATATTCACACCACTCTGCTTGTGTGAATTTAGTTTCCAATAACTACCGGTCTCCAGAGGTGCTGTAACTGTAGATAACACAGAGCAGCTTGCAGTGTGAGATGGGAAAGGAAGTGTGGAGGAATTCAACTTCCTGTTGTTCCATGCCTCATTCCTGTTGCAACAATGCCCCCTTCCCTCAGGTAAGGGAAGTAACCCTGCAGTGGGGCTACTTGAGTCTGTGGCAGCTCTTAAGGTCTTCCTGGTCTTAAGTCCAACTCCCAAACCACTACACCAGAGGTGGGTTTACATCTCTGCCCCAAAGAAAATATTTCTTAACCCAATGTGTCATTAGTCTGTGTAACTCCGTGCCACAGGATGTGGGGATGGCAACTGGCATGGATTGGACAGATTCATGGAGGAAAAGTCCATCGCAGGTTACAAGCCACGATGAGTATGTGCGACCTCCTGTTTTTAGAAGTTGGTGACCCCAGAATGCCAAATGCAAGGGGATGGCACCAGGATTGCCTTGTGGGTTTCTTGAAGCATCTGATGGGCCATTGTGAGATGTAGAGGGCTGGACTAGATGGGCCTTTGGCCTGATCCAGCGGGGCTCTTCTAGGAAATGTTCTTATGCATGCCTAGGATTGGGCTCTGAAGGATAGTGTCTGTGTGTGAGTGTGTCTCTGGACGAAAATGCCTCTCTTTGTGTGCCGAATATTGACAGCAAGTGTTAGATAACAAGTTTTAAAATAGGGTGGTTGTTTTTTTTTTTCAAAAAACCAAGCCTCCCACGCATCTTTTTTGCTGGTTGCTATATGAAGATCATTTCCTGCCTGGCCTTATCGGGCTCCAGTCGTTCGCTTTGATCAGGATGTGTTTGCCAGGCGAAAAAATTTCCCGGTGTTTGTTTTGCAATATCAGGCTGTTGGGCTGCTCTTATTCCTCTGCTGAAGGGAGTTAAAGGGAGGTTAATTAAACGCAACTTCATCCTGCTCAGGAACAGGGGAGGGAACATCTGTCCTCTTCCTCGCTGCTACCTGAGGCTGTAAAAACGGGTGTCGAGAACACCCAAGCCTGCTGGAACAGGTGGGAAGATGTGGCTTACGTCTGGGAAGATCTGTTGTTTTCAGATGAAAATTAATGCGCTTACTCGCTGATAGGCAGATGAAAAATAAGCTTGTAGTCCAGGTGCTTAGCATTGAAAACGCTGAACCAAGGGAGCCCAGTTTCACATCAACAGAAGGTGCCGTAGAGGCCATCTAGTCCTAGAGGCTATCTAGTCCAGCCCTTTGTTCAGTGCAGGCAACACCAGGATGGCCACAAAACAGCATAAGAACATGAGAAGAGCCTGGCAGGATCAGGCCAAAGGCCCATCTAGCCCAGCTTTCTGTGCCTTGCAGTGGCCCACCACATGCCTCAGGGAGCGCACAAGCCAACAAGAGACCAGCATCCTGTTGCCCTTGCACCTGGCATTCACAGCTAGCCTGCATCCCATGGCTTGTCACCTGTGATGGACTTTTCCTCCATCAATCTGTCCAGTCCCCTTTTTAAGGCAGCTAGGCCGGGTGCCCTCACCATGTCCTGTGGCAAGGAGTTCCACAGACTAATCACACGCTAGGTCAAGAAATATTCTCTTTTATCTGTCCTAAGTCTCCCGACACTCAATTTGAGTGGATGTCCCCTGGTTCTGGTGCTGTGTGAGAGGGTAAAGAACATCCCTCTATTCATCCCTTGCATAATTTTGTACGTTTCACTCATCATAATATTGGCCTTTTTATTCTCAATCCCTTTTTTAAATGATCCCTAACATGAAATTGGTCTTCTTCACCATCACTGCACTCTGAAACACACCAAGAAACCTGAGATTCCTCATGGGAAGTGGAAGGGGGGATATAAATATTTTAAAATAAATAATAAGCTGCTATTCTTATAATGTTACCCCCCGGACATCTACCCTGCCTGCCTGCATACACTGATGCAGTGCCCGCTCTTGGTTTTCAGGTTAACAGCCATGGGTTCGGTCGGGGGCGAGCACTTCAAGGACATCAGCCCCATGGTGACACCGGAGGGGAACGTGGTGATGAGTTTCAGCTTTGACAGCTACCAGCTGGAAGAAGAGGAGCTGCAGGCCAAAGGCTGCCAGGCCAAGGGGGTCCTCACTTTCATGGAGCCAGGTGAGGGTTTAGTAGCTTCTGGATGTCGTTTCCTATGGACACCATCTCCAGGGAGGGAACCCTGGTAACAGGGCTTGCTCAAGCTAGGGAGAAGGGAAATGGAGTTTTTTTCCCACTTTCCACTTCCTAGTGGCTGCAGCTGCCCTCTCTGGGATTCTCAGGGTGCCATGTCTGTCACCCAAAAGGGAGGGTGACATGGGGAGGTCAGGTGAGTGGGCTGTCACTTTTTCCCATCCTCACCCAGTGGGCTGTGCTGGCTTCAATGGATCAACAACAGACAGCATAGAGTCATTGCATTTTATTCTCACAGCTACCCTGTGAGCAAGTAAGGTGAGCGTAGGGCTGAATAGGGATTTGAACTCGGGTCTCTCTTCCTGGTATGAGCCCAGCTGTCTTTGCACAATGTGATCCTGTTTTATTTTATCAGTGGGTCTTGAGTAGGGGCAGTGGAGCAGTAGAAGCTGAGAGAGAGAGAGAGAGAGAGAGAGAGAGATTTGCCTAAGGCCATCTAGTGAGTCTGTGGTTGAAACTGTGAAAACCATGGCTTGCATAAGTGCTACTTATGTAGCACTTGCGTAAGTGCTACACCAGCTCTTACATAGCTTCCAGCCTGAGCCCACCATCCAGAAACTTGCTCTCGACTGGGCACTGTCAAGAAAAAACACGATCGTTTGTTTGCAGAGCTTCTTGTAGACTGAAATCCAGGGCCTCTGCTCCCACATCTCTGCAGATTTGTTGGCCTTTTCCTGTTCTGTACCATGTTATTTGAGGGTCATTGTGCAGCAAACGCTGGTGTTTGGACACCTGGATATCAGCTGAAAGGCTGCAATTTTGCTGAAAAGAATTTAATCAGACAAGTATTTATTGTGCGGTGTGCCTCTTCCCACAGGCAGTCAACACCCTGCAGAAGCCTCCAGCTCTCTGATATTAATGCCAGCATTTTAAAAATTAAAGCTGATCGCCACAATTAAATCCCTCACTCACCAACTGGAAAAAGAGGTTGGCTGTGAGCTTCTCCATAAAATTTCTCAGTCACCTGGCAGGACAAAGTTCCAAACAACACAGTCCTGGAACGAGCTGGAATCCCTAGCATGTATGCACTGCTGAAACAGAGACGCCTGCGTTGGCTCGGTCATGTTGTGAGAATGGATGATGGCCGGATCCCAAAGGATCTCCTCTATGGAGAACTTGTGCAAGGAAAGTGCCCTACAGGTAGACCACAGCTGCGATACAAGGACATCTGCAAGAGGGATCTGAAGGCCTTAGGAGTGGACCTCAACAGGTGGGAAACCCTGGCCTCTGAGCGGCCCGCTTGGAGGCAGGCTGTGCAGCATGGCCTTTCCCAGTTTGAAGAGACACTTGGCCAACAGTCTGAGGCAAAGAGGCAAAGAAGGAAGGCCCATAGCTAGGGAGACAGACCAGGGACAGACTGCACTTGTCTTATTGTCGTTGCACCATTGAGAGTGTCCTAACC
The DNA here is from genome assembly GCF_035046505.1 of Tiliqua scincoides. Classification (NCBI taxonomy): domain Eukaryota; kingdom Metazoa; phylum Chordata; class Lepidosauria; order Squamata; family Scincidae; genus Tiliqua; species Tiliqua scincoides. The sequence continues at coordinate 15,581,101 of NC_089833.1, forward strand.
TCTGATATCTTGGTGTGGTGCGGAAATTGCTCTGCAGGGGACAAAAAAGCTTTGCAGAGAATTATTAAGATCGCACAGCACATCATCAGCCTTCATCTACCAGCTTTGGAGGACATCTATACATCTCGCTGTCTGCAGAAGTCACATAGTATTCTGAGAGACCCCTTCCATCCGGCTCATAAGTTCTTTGAACTGTTGCCTTCGCATAGACGATACAGAACGATTAGAGCAGCACCACAGGACTCCTGGACAGTTTTATCCCACAGCCATAATTACATTGAATAAGGCGATATAGTTGTTACCATGCTCCTGGGCATTATGGTCTGTTATACTGTTTTTATATTATTAGTTGGCAATCTTCAGTCTTGAAAGACTCTGGTATCGCGCTCTGAAAGGTGGTTCTGGAACAGCGTCTAGTGTGGCTGAAAAGACCGATTCGGGAGTGACAATCCCTTCCACAGTGGGAGCAAGTGCAGTCTGTCCCTGGTCTGTCTCCCTGGCTATGGGCCTTCCTTCTTTGCCTCTTTGCCTCAGCCTGTTGGCCAAGTGTCTCTTCAAACTGGGAAAGGCCATGCTGCACAGCCTGCCTCCAAGCGGGCCGCTCAGAGGCCAAGGTTTCCCACCTGTTGAGGTCCACTCCTAAGGCCTTCAGATCCCTCTTGCAGATGTCCTTGTATCGCAGCTGTGGTCTACCTGTAGGGCGCTTTCCTTGCATGAGTTCTCCATAGATGAGATCCTTTGGGATCCAGCCATCGTCCATTCTCACAACATGACTGAGCCAACGCAGGCATCTCTGTTTCAGCAGTGCATACATGCTAGGGATTCCAGCTCGTTCCAGGACTGTGTTTTTTTATATTATGATGCATGTCGTATAGAATGTGTGGGGGAGTGTGTAGAGTGTGATTGTTGGAATTGTAGTATATGTTTATGCTTGTATCTCAAAGGTGCATAAATTTTGTTGTGCTGTAGCACGACAGTAAAGTTACTACTACTACTACTACTACTTGATGAATGGATTTATTTATCTCTGCCTCTATCCTATAGGCTCAGGGTGGCTTATGGAGTTTTTTCCATGCATTATACCCAAGGGGCTGACTAACTAAAAAAGAAAAAAGCATGGCTTTAGGGGAATAAAATTGATTGTTGGAATTGTAGTATATGTTTATGCTTGTATCTCAAAGGTGCATAAATTTTGTTGTGCTGTAGCACGACAGTAAAGTTACTACTACTACTACTACTACTACTACTACTACTACTACTACTACTACTACTACTTGATGAATGGATTTATTTATCTCTGCCTCTATCCTATAGGCTCAGGGTGGCTTATGGAGTTTTTTCCATGCATTATACCCAAGGGGCTGACTAACTAAAAAAGAAAAAAGCATGGCTTTAGGGGAATAAAAGAGGCCACATAAACTATATAAAAAATGGCACTCTTAACACCAATTTTGAAAAATGGGAAAGGGTGAGACTTGGGTGGTCCCCAAAAGGAGTTGCAGGGTACTAACAGAGAAGTCACAGGATATCCCTGGTATCCATTTCTTGGGCACTGCCATCTTGGATCACACGAGATCCTGCGAGAGATCTCATGAGATGAGTGCGCAATCCAAGATGGTGGCACCTGGGGAAGAGGACGCCATGGAAGAAGGAAGCTATAAGGTGATATGTTTGGGAACCACTAGTGTCTTAAGAGCTCGGCCCAGAAGGCCAGGAGATGTTCACTCCTAGTTCCTGAAATTTCTCCTCCCTGTTCCGATGTCTCCTTCATTGACCAGAGGTGACTTTTAGACCTGGTGCAACAGAGTGGGAAGTGTTGGGTGCGGGGAGAGCTCAGCCCAAAGTGAGATACTTGGTGCCCATCCAGGCGTTGCTCTATTTAGGATTGTGGATTGTAACTGTTGCCTCTTCTTCCCGCTCTCCTTTTTGGGGGAACAGCTTGTGAAGACCCCGAACCCCAGGACCGCTACCATGGGATTTACTTTGCGATGCTTCTTGCAGGAGTTGGATTCCTCTTGCCTTACAACAGCTTTATCACAGATGTGGATTATCTTCATCACAAATACCCAGGTCTAATTTCTCCATTTTTTTTTAAACAAATGCACTGGTGTCAATTTAGGTCTTTTTGCTGGTTGTAATTTTGTCGTGACTTAAAAATTACCAGAAGTCTGGGAGGGGAAACACAGAAAATACTGGAATGCACCAGGGAGGCAATGGCATCACCTGGGTTCTTTGCAAGAAGTACATGAACAGAGGGCAAAGATTCTAGACCAGCGTTTCTCAAACTGTGGGTTGGTGCCCGCTAGGTGGGTTGCAAGCCAGTTTGAGGTGGGTCGCATAACATCCAGCTCAGCCACCAGTGAAAATGCAGAGCTGAAAATATAGGGTACAGAGCTGTTGTACCCTATATTGTTGTATATTGTTGCTGTTGTACCCAGGGGGTGGGCTCCGCCTGGAGAGAGGCCTGGTGCTTTGTCCTGAATAGGTGGGAAGATGGGACGCTGGAAAGAGGGGAGGGCTGTGCGGTTGGAGAAGGAGCCAAGTCTGCTTTGACTTCCAAGTTGGAATGTTATCTGGTGTGCTCCCTGGGGCATTTGGTGGGCCGCTGTGAGATACAGGAAGCTGGACTAGATGGGCCTATGGCCTGATCCAGAGGGGCTGTTCTTACGTTCTTAACTACAATTCCCAGGAAGCCTTGCAGGTCTCTTGTTATCTGGTGTGCTCCCTGGGGCATTTGGTGGGCCGCTGTGAGATACAGGAAGCTGGACTAGATGGGCCTATGGCCTGATCCAGTGGGGCTGTTCTTACGTTCTTAACTACAATTCCCAGGAGGCCTTGCAGGTCTCTTGTTATCAGGTGTGCTCCCTGGGGCATCTGGTGGGCCACTGTGAGATACAGGAAGCTGGACTAGATGGGCCTATGGCCTGATCCAGTGGGGCTATTCTTATGTTCTTAACTACAATTCCCAGGAGGCCTTGCAGGTCTCTTGTTATCAGGTGTGCTCCCTGGGGCATCTGGTGGGCCACTGTGAGATCCAGGAAGCTGGACTAGATGGGCCTATGGCCTGATCCAGTGGGGCTGTTCTTATGTTCTTAACTACAATTCCCAGGAGGCCTTGCAGGTCTCTTGTTATCAGGTGTGCTCCCTGGGGCATTTGGTGGGCCACTGTGAGATACAGGAAGCTGGACTAGATGGGCCTATGGCCTGATCCAGTGGGGCTGTTCTTATGTTCTTAACTACAATTCCCAGGAGGCCTTGCAGGTCTCTTGTTATCTGGTGTGCTCCCTGGGGCATCTGGTGGGCCGCTGTGAGATACAGGAAGCTGGACTAGATGGGCCTCTGGCCTGATCCAGCGGGGCTGTTCTTATGTTCTTCATGTTTGAATTCTGAGCCATGCAAAATAACAGCACAAGGGCACTGCTTAATGGGACCTTTAGCTGATTGCAGTTTTGGGTTGATGATGTCACTTCTGGCCGTGACATCATGTCCAGGTTAATGACATCACTTTCAGTGGTTCCTGAGAGATTGTCATTCTAAAAAGTGGGTCCCGGTGCTAAAACATTTGAGACTGATTCTAGAACACTAATCAAGTAGCCAGCCCCACTGGCATAACATCCTCTTTCATTTTTACTGCGTCTTCTGCAGGGACGTCTATAGTGTTTGATATGAGCCTTACATACATCCTGGTCGCCTTGGTTGCTGTCATCCTCAACAATGCCCTGGTGGAGATGCTGAGTCTCCATACCAGGATTGCAGTGGGTGAGTTCAGCATCCCGCTGCCTTTCCTCCACCCCCCCAGCTTTGCTCATGCCCAGTGGAGGAAGGGGTGAGTGTGCCTTCATCCTTGCTATCCATTTCTTTGTCTCCATCTTTCTTAAGACTTGTAGCTCCGTCAGAAGGACGTAAATGGACTCAAAAAGACTGGGTCCAGTTGGCATAATTTTAGTGCAGGCTCATCGCATGTTGGGTACCCCATCTACAGCCTTCTCCCCATTTGAGCTCAGGGAAAATCTAAGTCTCTGCGTTTCATAGTGCTGATTGGCCACCCCTTGCATAGTGCATACAGCACTATACGCACACTGCTGGTTGGCCAGCCCTTGCGTCAGATACGCAGCCTCTCAGAGCAGGGCTTTGGACAGCACAGATTGGTTGTACTTTGTGTCAGTCACAAAGGCACCTCCCCACTCCTTAGACCAGAACTGTCCTCAGGGCTGATTGGTTGGACCTTGTCTCAATCCCTAGGACTCTTCCCCCTCTTTTTCAAAGCCAGGGTCCAGAGGTGTTGTGTGTGCGTGTGATTAAAGCATGGGTACCCACTCCTGTTTCCAGGTTTAGGGTTGTCCACACATACCTGGCCAGACATTTGGAGAGTATGCAGGGTGTTCGCTAGAGGTCACTTTCACCCCACAAACCCCATTATAGGTCAGAACCTGCACATCAGCGAGTGCATCTTTCAGCCTGTCTGTTTAGAAACCATTGCTAGCCCTTTCCCCCTTCTTCTGTTTCAGGCTATCTTTTTGCACTGGGTCCCCTTCTCTTCGTCAGCATCTGCGATGTCTGGTTGGAACTGTTCAGTCGGCACCAAGCCTATGCCATCAACCTCATTGCCGTGGGGGTTGTGGCCTTCGGTTGCACAGGTATGCATGGAAAAGGGTGCAGAGATGGTGCTGTCAGTCTGAATGTGGACCCCAAAATAGACTTGCATCCGTAGTTTCCAATGTATAGAATCCCCAAAGGTTTCAGTTCAATTGAGGCCCCTCCCCCTGGTTGATTTAGGCTCCTCCCCTTGGTCTTCCCACTTTGGCCTGGTCTACACAACTTCCCCCATGGCAGGGACTGGATTAAGCCCCTCCTATAGGCAGGAATAAACTGTGTTATTTTTGAACACACCAAATCCAGAAATGTCCCCCAAATCCACCTGTGCTATAGATTTGTGCTGGCTGATCATGGAGTCATAACTGCTTTGCCTGCTCTCTTGTCTTGTGCCTCCCTCTTGAAGTGCAGCAATCCAGTTTCTACGGCTATACCGGGATGCTCCCGAAGCGGTACACCCAGGGGGTGATGACGGGCGAAAGTGAGTAGTGCAAGTACCATCTTTGTCCAGGGTCCCTGAATTGTTGATCTGTAAGAATGAACCCAGGTTCAGCCATTCTGATGGAAAGACCTACTCGGGTACAGGCGTTCTTTCCCTGGGTCTGGTGGAACGTGTGAATAGCCCTGGAGTTCCGTGGGAAGGGCGCAAGTTTGTTTGACGCTCAGCTTCTCAGCTCTGCTCCAGAAGGCTTGGCTTCCAAGATGGTGCTTCCGCCCCTTCAGGGGCTGCTCAATGGATGTTAGCTTTGTGCTAATAGGAGTCGTCAACCGTTGGCGCAGACGGCGCGTGGGTAGGGTGGTCGGGGCAGATGGTGACAAGCCGGAGCCTGGCTTGCCGGACATCTGCTGTTGGCAGGGGGCCAACAGAGGACAGCTGGGGCTGGCTGCTCTGTGGCATCCAGCCTGGCATGGCCATGGTTTTTTTGGTGGGTACTGTAGTTTCAGTGCTTGGCTGCTAGGTTAGCCTGGGGTTAGGCTTAGCCTTCCAAGGTCATCTTGAAACCTGTGAGATTTCATTAGTTCCAAGGTGGTGGCGCCTAGTTGACCTGGGAAGAGGAGGCTATGGGGGTGTCGTGACCCAGCTAAGTTTGAGAACCACCGGTGTAGGGATTGGAAGGGAGGGGCAGTACAGGCAGTGGCTAACTACCTTTGTCCCACGCTCACTTCCAGGCACAGCTGGTGTGATCATCTCCCTGAGCCGCATCTTCACCAAACTCCTCTTGTCGGACGAGAAGGAGAACACCATCATCTTCTTCTTCATCTCCATCAGCCTGGAGCTCACCTGTTTCATCCTCCACCTCCTGGTGAAGCGGACGCAGTTTGTGAAATACTACACCGCTCGATCCCGGGATGGAGCTCCCGAGTTCAAAGGGGGCGTAGGCCAAGGCACAGGGTACAGGGTCCACCACGACGTCACCACGGAAGATGTCAGATTTGTATGTCTTCTTTCTTGGGGTTGATGGGGCCATGCTGGGCCAGGGGCTGATGTTGTCTTATGGTTGTGCCACTGTATTATTTTTTTTAAAAAATTTGAAATGGGGAAAAAAATGGGTTTGGAAACTGACAGGATGAGGTGCAAAATCGCTTTGGATGCATAGAGTCCTTTTTTAAAGAAGGTGGATGGTGCCCTCTAGTGGTTGACTTCAGCATTGTGATGTTGGCATCCTTCAGTCTCGGAAGACTCTGGTATCGCGCTCTGAATGGTGGTTCTGGAACAGAGTGTCCTCACCAGTGCGCGAAGCCTGGGTAGAGTAGATATGGAGGATAGGCTGTTTCCCATGCAGCAAATCCCCCCTCTCCACGTCGCTGAAATGGTCCAGTGGAAAGGCAGAGGCCAATACGGTTGGTTCCAGCGGCATTGCAGGAGTTGCCAGAACGTGACTGTGTTCAGCCATGAACTGCCTCAGGGACTCCGGCTCTGGATTTTGCCTTGAGGTTGACTCCTGAAGCCTTTTCCATAACCGGATGTAGCCACAAGGCAGTGGAGGTTTGGGATCAGAGTTTTCCTTCTCTCAGCTGAGCTGCCTTCCCAGGCTGACGAGTCCCATCTTCCCGGTGGCTGTTTAGTTGCCTCTTACGACAAGTACAGCCAAACTGAGGGCCTATTCTTATCCCCCAGCCCCCAGGGGTATTGTAAACAACATCATAGACAACACAATATTACAGGTAGATGTTTTGATACCATGCTGTACCTGGATACAGGTTGCTCTGTAATTGAGAAACCAGTAGTACCAGCTGCTCCATTGTCTTCTACTCTCTACCAGCTGGGGCAAATTGGTCCTCTTTACCCTCCAACCATGTAATATTGAAGCCGCATTTAAATTTTAAATACATTTACTTCACCATGAACATTAGACTTCCGTTTTAATCCAGCGGCCTCTCAATATGTACCTACTAAACAATCATAATCATAAAGCTTGAAAATGTCTTATTTACCTTTTATATTAATTGCGATGCAAAAAGGAGCTCAGCCAACAGACTTCTGTGAGCCACACATTATGTGTCAAAAAGACGCGTGTGGCTCTGTCTATGTTGCAGCTTTGTGAGGAAGCCCAGAACAAGATCTTGGAGAGGCTGAAGTTGTGTTTCTTTTTTTTTTTCCTGACCCTCCAAGGAAAATCGACCTCAGGGGCAAGAAGTCTCCCCTCCAGACGCCTTTGGGCAGGAAGGAGAGCTGGCTGACAGTGGCACCTATATGCGTTTTGATGTCCCCCGACCCAAGATCAAAAAGAGTTGGCCCAGCTTCAGAGGTGAGAAGGACAGTCAACGAACTCTTGTGCATGAACAGACTTTGGAAACAAACAACTGACCATTTCGGCGCCATTGAAAACTACTTGTCTTCATCAGTGGTCTTCAACCCTTTTTGTGCCCTGACCCTCCTAAATAAATAAATAAATAAATCATGAAACTGGGGACCCACCAGAGATCCCACCCCCTGGAACTTGATCCACCCACCCCTTGCCATCACCACTCACTTGCCCCCTTTTTCCCCCTGCCTCTTGTGCCCTCCCAACAACTGAGGTAGCGGCTTAGGAGCTACGGTGCAAGACAAGCGAGAAGCGGCTGTGCAGGATTGTATCAAGAACTCAGTTTTGATGAGGCAGTGCCATGTTTGGATCGGATCCATGATTGGATCGGATCCAAGTCCTCTGTGGCGCAGGCCTGGAAAGGTTGCTGCAACCCCCCCTCCCCAAATGAGGCTGGGGTCATGACCCACAAGTTAAATAATAATAATAATAATAACAACAACAGGTATTTATATACCACCTTTCTTGGTCTTTATTCAAGACTTTATTCAAGGCGGTTTACACAGGCAGGCTTATCTAAATCCCTTATTAAATAGGGATTTGTAAAAGAAAGAAGGCTCTATCTTTCAAGAACCACAACATTCAGGTGTTTCATTCCGATCTGGCTTCACATTCTGGCCTCCATCCTCCCATGCTCAGAGCAGATGAAATAGCTCGGCTTCAGCTTGTCAGCTGCTCCAAGGTCGCACGGTGCCGGTGGCCTCGAACTGGCGACCTTGTGGATGTTATCTTCAGGCAGACGGGGGCTCTACCCTCTAGACCAGACCTCCTGCCCAGTTAAAGAACACCGGTCGATATTTGTGCATGGGTGGCACCTGTCTGTTGACTTCTATGCATTTGGATTTAACAGGCCTTCGGAAACCCTCCCCCTCCCATCAGTTCATTAAATTGAGGGTTCACTGTAACACAAATGGAAAGTGTGTTATTAAATGCCAGCCTTACCTCTGTAGCAGGGTCATTTTGAGGACAAAAGGGCTGGGAGGGAGAAAACCACATCAGCTCCCTGAGCTTCTTGGAGGATAGACTGTCAAATAACTTAAAGAAATGGCAAGGTAGAGATTGTCTCCATGGAAAGTCTGAGCAGACCTCAGAACCTCCTGTAACTTTGCAGAGGATTTTAGGATGTTCTTTCGGTTTACACAGGGAGCCAGCCTGCTGTGCTGGAAACAGTACGAGAGCTTGGACTAACGTACTGCTCTCAGCATGCTTGGTTCTTCTCGAAAATGTGTTGCCTTAGGCAGTTACCAGTTTGCCGTACACATGAGCTGCCCCCACCTGCCACAACCGGATGGCCAACTCCCTTGTCTTCCACCAACAGCCATGATGCTGCATCGCTACATCGTCTCCAGGGTGATCTGGGCCTACATGCTGTCCATAGCGATGACGTACTTCATCACACTGTGCCTGTTTCCCGGACTGGAGTCGGAAATCCGGAACTGTACCCTCGGGGAGTGGCTGCCCATTCTGATCATGGCTATTTTCAACCTCTCGGACTTTGTGGGCAAGGTAGGAGTCAACCAGCAAATGGGCTGCAATTTGGGACGGGGTGGGAGAGAAATGCAGTCATTGGTGGGTTAGGGTATTTTTTTGGCTGTCTCCTGCTGCATGCAGCTTGGCTGACTCACGTGAGTCATCTACTTTGCTCTATAACAGTCCACAGTTCATCTGGTTGGCTACTCTGGAAATCAGGATGCTAAACTAGTTGAGTCTTTGTTTTGATACTACAGGGCTCTTCCTACATTCTTGTAAACACTCATTCCTCACCTAATAGTCTGAATTATTCACACCTCAGCAGCAGTCTCATTTTGGTTGCAGATCCTAGCTGCCTTGCCTTACGACTGGAAGGGCACCCACCTTCTTATCTACTCCTGCCTGCGAGTGGTCTTCATCCCTCTCTTCATCATGTGTGTTTACCCCAACGGGAAGCCCACCTTTAGCCACCCCGCCTGGCCGTGTGTCTTTTCTCTCCTCATGGGGATCACAAATGGATACTTTGGCAGTGTCCCCATGATCCTTGCAGCTGGTAAAGTCAGCCCAGAGCAGCGGGAATTGGCAGGTAGGTCGAGCATTTCCTACCTTTCCATTGGCAGGTGGCTTGCATTTCCTAGCTGCTAGGAATTTACAACTCAATGGAAGGTGATGATGCAGCACCTAGGCAGCCAGAAAGACGCCCATCAAGGATGGAATGCAGTTGCAGATCTCCAGGGGGGAGGGAAGAGCTGAGAGGGCGAGCTTCCAGCCCCACTTCCGGAGGACAGGGTCTTGGTTCTCTAGTGAGAGAGGTGGTGGGTGCACATCCTGCCCCGCCAGGACCATGTGGTCTCTTAGGTAACTGAGGATCTACAAAAGAAGCTGACCCAGGTGAGAGTCAGAGAATAATAGAGTTAGCCAGTTAGCTTTATTATTTTATGCTGATATGTTTCCTAGAAGTTTTTATGCCTCTAGCATTTGCTGCCTTTTGTAACTTTTTGTAACCCGATGTACTTAATAAAGTAAAAACCCTTTTACCATATTGGTTCATTGTCTGTTGGGGACAAAGGTTCAGAATCCTGCCTAGCCGTTCAGCAAGCTACTAAAAATCCTCATTTTTGACTAGAAACTTGAGGACTGAGACTTTAAGTAAAGAAAGTGCTCAGTGCCTACAAGGGATATAGTTAAGCCTAGAGGGTCTCGGTGTCCCTGGACTGAGGCACTGGCTCTTACAGGGTGGTGGCAGTACTACCGAACAGGGATCTTTGAGGGCTCTAGGGTTCAGAACCAACAACTCTGAGCACCCCAAACCCTGGGAGTGAGACCAAATGTATGACACCCAAATATACCCAGGAGTAGATCTGACTTTTAAGACAGCAAAATGTGTGTTGGCCGGTGCATTGCACAAAAGGAACATTGGAAAGATTATGCTGTTTTAACCTTCCCCTTGTCTTTTCTCCCCTGCCAGGTAATACCATGACAGTGTCCTACATGACAGGGTTGACGCTGGGCTCCGCCGTGGCCTATTTTGCCTACAGCCTCACCAGCACGTCCCACAGTACCTGCTTCCAAACCGAGACCTACAACGGCTCCTTCACCACAGGGTATTGAACGAGGCCACACAAAGTGCTGTCCGTAGTCTTGCCATCCTGTGAGCCATAGAGGCTCAAGGGGGGTCTTCAGAATCTTGTGCCCTGGCATGGGGGAGGGGGGGGCTGAGGTGAGAAAAATCCAAACACTCCCCTGCCCCCAGCCCTCTTAATTTCACACAGCATGCAACCCACAGGGAAGTTCTTTGGCAAGAACCCTGCTGAAACCAAATGGGTGTTGTGCTAGAGCATGGTTGGAACTTGCCTGTGGATTGCAGGCGCACCTGAGGGGGCCATCTTGCCTGCCTTGTGGGAGAGGTGCCTTTGCTGCTCCATGGGAAGTTTATCGGTGCTTGTCTTAGCCCCCAAAAGCCTCACCTTCCCCTCCAGTGGTTATTCTCATAGGACCTCACCTTCTGCCACAGTCAAGCAGAACTGCCCTGAACCGTAAGCAGGGGGTGACCTGGCTTCAGGCTCCAGAGCTGGTTTTTATGTTAAGGGAAACAGCCACCCCCCTCCAAAGCTTTGTCCAAAGCGTGGGGTTGTTTCCTTTCTGCAGGGGGAGGGCACACAGAAGCCTTCTTCACTCTGCCCCCCCAGTCGCTCTCATCACCTCTGTCACGCCTCATCTCCTCAAAAGTTGAGTGACACCAAGAATTACCTAAGACCTGCCCTGCTGCATCTGACCAAGGGGTCACGAGGGCTAGCCTGCCACGTCCCACTTCAGGGTGGGATAACGTTTTTTTATTTGAATGCCTCCCCATTAAAAAAAAAAAAAAGCCCTGCTCATAGAAAACTAGGTTCTAGCCTAGTCTTCTCCTCCCTGACATGCTAGTTTTCTTGAGGCGGGGATGTTGTGCAATAGTGAAGCATTCAAAAAGGTGTTTCTTTGCTTTCTCACACTCACACACTGTGAGGGGGTACAGCCCAGGAAAAGGTGCACTGCAGGATCCCCTTGCACTGCTGTAGATGTGCTCTTAATTGACTTTTAGGGTAGCAGAAAACAAAATGCCTGGGAGATGTGGCTTCCGTGAGGATCCATGCCAAAGAGGTTTAGAATCCCTTACTTCAAAATGTTAAAGAGACAGGCGTCTATTTACCAACAGAAGAAGTTGGTAATTAGGTCTTCTGCCCTTTATCCACTGCTGTTTCTCCCAGGCCTGATCGGGGGTGATAAGCCCCCCCCCCCATTCATTACTGCATGGAGGGTGGTGGCTGATTTACTCTGAGGTACTTACAAGGCCTTTGTTCTCCTGGTTGCAGGTAGTTTAAGCTGGGCTCATGCATTAAGTTTCTCCTGGCTGCACAATTTGGGGGAAACAAAATGAGCTCGCCTCATGCCAAGAACAGGATAGGGGGATTGGTTCTCCTCAAGTCAGGACTTACTGGCTTGCTTTGTAGCTGCCCGACCCCAGCTGTAAATAAGATGCACCTTTCTCAATGGGTGGGTGAACAGACTCGGTGCCAATGATCTGCCTATGAATGCTCAGCGCATTCACCACTGACAGAGAGATCCTGTCCTTCCAAGAGCCCGAATTTCTACCCCCCAACGTTGTATCTATCTATGGCCACTCTCTCTCCTTAGCGTGGGGGAGCACTGAGAAGAAGAAAAACAGCCCTGTAGCACTTGGGTTGGATTTGGAGGGGGAAAGGGGCCAGTGGGCGAGGGTTGCTCGACCCTTCCCCCCATCAGCTGCCGCATCCCCCCTTCACATCCATCCGGTAATTTTTCCTCCACATTGTGGTAAACCAAGAACTCCAGCTGGGGAAGGGGTGCTTGAGACAAGCGGCAAGCGGGTCAGATTATGCTCCTCTTTCATGGCCACCTCTGAGTTGTATCCTCCCCCCTCCTCTTGCCATTTTTGTGGCTCTTTGGCAAGCCAAGGAGCCTGACTCTGTGTCTGCTGCTGAATGTCCTACTTTGTCTTGGTCTCTCACACATGTGCACTGGAATCTGTGGCCGGGGTCACCTCGGACGTTTTTGTGTGACATCCCCCCCCAAAGTCCTGGTTGTGCTACCCAGTGAGTCTGGCACTCAGTCACAGAGAGCTTTTACAGCCCAATGTTGCAAACCGCCTTTCTTTCACACACACCCCCGCCTCAGTGTCTGCATGCCCAGCTCGTGTCTCACTCACCATTCTGCAGTCAAGCCACTGTGCAGATGACAGCCCTGCCGAGAGGGCCAGGACTTCGCCTCCCCATCCCCACCACATATCTTCTTGTTGACTCTTCTTGTGTGTGTGGTTGCTGATGAATAAAACTGGATTTTTTTTCTAAATGCACCGGCTCACTGACTCTACTTCTGTTTCTTCGGGGGGGGGGGGGGGGCAGGCATCGGTTAGCTTGTTTTTGGGAAACACCTACAGCTAATGGTATATGCATGGCAGGGGAAAGAGTTCAGCCTCAACCCTCTAGTTCAACATTTCTCAGATTGTGGGTTTGGACCCACTAGGTGGGTTGTGAGCCAATTTCAGGTGGCTCTTGTCTATTGCACAGGGCTGTCAAGGGGAGGATAAATGTGAAGGACACTCAGCCCTTTGGAGGAAGGAAGAAAGATGATATGTATCTTATAACCACTAGGGGGTGCTGCTCCCTTCACTAAAAACCACTAGCAAGGCTAGATGTTGGAACAGAGAGTTCAGCCTCAACCCTCTAGTTCAACATTTCTCAAATTGTGGGTTTGGACCCACTAGGTGGGTTGTGAGCCAATTTCAGGTGGGCCTTGTAGCACCTAGCAGAGCTGCTATTGAACATACAGAGGTGAAATACAGGGGGCAGAGCTGCTGGGCAGGGCGGGAGAGGGGCCTGGTGCTTTGCCCTGAATAGGTGGGATACTGGAAAGGGGGGAAGGCTGAACGGTTGGAGAAAGATCCAAGTGTGTTCTGCATTGACTTCCAAGCTAGAATGTTTGAATTCTGAGCCATGCAAAATAACAGCATGGGCACACTATGTAATGACCGCGGCTTAGGTTTGAAGCCTAACTCGATGTCACTTCCAGCCATTGACTGATGACATCACTTCTGGTGGGTCCCGACAGCGTGTCATGCTAAAGAGTGGGTCCTGGTGCTAAAAAGTTTGAGAACCACTGCTCTCGTTGAAAGCAAACCGGATAGTAGGTAGGAGGAAAAGGCACACCACCCAAGATCCTAGCAAGGCTCTACCAGGCAGAGTGAGCCAATATTCGGACAACTTAGGACCAGAGAAGACCCAAGTCAAATCCCCCACTTGGCCATGAAGATCACTGGGTGGTCTAGTCTATCACACAGGGCTGTCAAGGGGAGGATAAATGTGAAGGACACCCTGAGCCCTTTAGAGACAGGAAGAAAGATATGTAGTTCATATCTTATAATCACTAGGGGGTGCTGCTCCCGTCACTAAAAACCACTGGCAAGGCTAGATGTTGGAACAGAGGAAGTTTACAAAGTTTGCATTGCCTGAATTAGTAGGTACACTTGCTAAATGAGGCTGGGGCCAGGCAGCCCCCACTGCAGATCCTGGGGACCACTGGTATTATGTATACCTAGAAGGCACAAGCACATAAAAACAGGCTCTGCTTTCATGATCCATCCATGATCTAAAAGGGATAAGCACATGCACACACCAACATGTGTGCTACAGCAGGGTGCGTGCCTGAGGCTCATATGTGTTGCTTACTGCATATGTGAACTGTGTGAGAGAGCCATGACAGTGTAGTGGTTTGGGAGCTGGATTTTGACCTGGAAGATCCAGGTTCAAATTCCAGCTTAGCCATGAAACTCCCTGGGTGCTGTTGGGCCAGTCACACACACACACACACTCTCTCTCTCTCTCTCTCTTTCAGACTCACCTCCCTTGTAGGGTTGTTGTGAGCTCAAAAGGAAGGGAGGAGCCATGTACACCTGAGCTCCTCGGAGGGAGGGTGGTATAAAAAGGTGAATGAATAAATAAGCGGCCCTGCTGTGAGGTTGAAGCAAACCTCTTCAGCATGTGCTGGAAACAAACGTATGGAATTGAGTTGCATATCCCCAATGCATTTCAAACAAATTAGCTCTGCATTAAGGGGCTGTGAGCTGGTGCCAATGCCTTAGCTGACTGGCTCAGAAAGAAGCCTCAGGCAAGACAGCCCCCCCCCCCCCGCTGAACCGCTAATTGCTCCAAGTGCCCTGGGATTCGTGCAAGTTGGAGGAATCCATTTGTTTCCCACCCCATCGGATTTCTGCTTTGGTGTGGCATCCACTTAACAGAGCACATCCAAAGGTCCAGGCAGGCCAGCCCTGTTAGGGCTTTTTTCTCCGGCCCCCCCTCCACCCAGCCCCCTGGGGGGCTCCAGCAGCTCAGGAAACCCTTTGCCCTGGCTTCCAGACTGCTTTCACTCCAATCTGCAGTCCAGACCTCAGCCACTGGTCTAGTTGGCTGCCCTCGCAGAATAAAAGCCAGCCAGTGCCCGAACCACACTACAGAAGGACAGCGGGGGGCTGTACCTTAATCCCAGTTACTGGAAGCAATGGGGACAGAACCCATGACCTTGTGTGCGCAAACCAGAACACTCTGCATCCCTGCAAAAAGATAATATTTCTTTACTCAGCATGTTAAGCTGTGGAACTCCTTGCCACAGGATGTGGTGTTGGCACCTGGCCTAGATGCCTTTCAAAGGGGATTGGACAGATTTCTGGAGGAAAAGTCCATCTCAGGTGACAAGCCATGATGGGTACGTGCAACCCTTCTGGTTCTAGAAGTAGGTTGCCTCTGGTGTGGCAGGTACAAGCATGTGGCAACAGGATGCAGGTCGCTTGCTGCCTTGTGTGCTCCCTGAAGCATCAGGTGGGCCACTGTGAGTCCAGGAAGCTGGACTAAATGGGCCTTTGGCCTGATCCAGTGAGGGGGTTCTTAGGACCTACAGCCCCCCCCTCCTAGGGAGGAAGCAGCCCGCCATAGCGCACGTTTCTCAGGATGCTTTGAACCCAGAGCCTCTTTTAAAAGAAGAAACCAAGACACAATAATTCGCTTTTTCTCCGTTGAAGTTTTCTTTGCTTTTTTATGAAAAAAAAGGATCACACATCATTTCGGCAACAAACAGAATGCAAAAAACAAAGGGATGGGGCAATTGAAAAAAAAACAAACATAAAACATAACAGGATAAGGGTGGGGAGAAGGGACAAAAATCCTGGCTCCTTTCCTCTCGATTGTCTGCAAAATATCCTTGTGTTCCATAGAAGGCAACGGGCAATTAAGTGCTTTCTATTCAACATTCGTGTACATTCTTGCTCTCTCGGTATCTCTTTTAAAACATCTCTCGGGTGAGTCACTTCTACAAATACAGTACAACAGTTTGTTTGTTATTAAGCATGTGTGGGTTTTTCCTGTTTCCCCTGGTCATTTTTATTTTATTTTTATTTTTCTCTTATTTATTTTACAGTCACAATCCAACCGGAAATTAAAAATAAAGAGTCTAAATGTCAGATTGTGTTTGCTTCTCTCTTTTTTTCCTCTCTCTTTTTTTTTATAATTTCATAATTTTTTTCACAGTTTTTTTTAAAAAAAGTTTATATATTTATATATATATTTATATATTTATAGCTTTATATTTATAATTAAAAAGTTGTTGAATCCATTTTGCCTCCCCCCTCTTTTCTTTTTTCATTCTTTCTTTCTGTGTGTGTGTGTGTGTGTGTGTGTGTGTGTGTGTGTGTGTGTGTGTGTGATGGGGGGAGCTGTCCTTTCAAGGGGTTATAATACAAGGAGGGGCAGGGGAAAAGAAAGGGCGTAATGAGGCGTTTTGGTACATTAAAACTGTACAAAAAAGTTTGCGTGGCGTTGTAAGAAATTTTATCCGCCGGTGTCTTCAGAAAGCCGTGGGTCTGGACTTGGAGAAGGCAGGCAGGAAGTATCAGCACCACTGTGGTTCTTTGTAAAGGGGTTGTGAAGTGTTCTATAAATTGGGGGGGGGGCCTCTCCCTTTCCCACTGGCAACTCGCCTAAAGTACTCGGTACCGAGGCGGATAACTTTTGTTGAAAAAAGTCTAACTGTTCGTAGTAAGTAAGCAAAATCTCTCCCCCTTGTAGTGCTAGAATAATACACTCCATTTCAGGAAGAAACAATTGCCGTGTCTCGGTTTTGTAGTGTACGAGTTTCTTTTTAAGTGCACGGACACTGTTGTCCTCATCGCTTCTCTCCCCTTTGCCCTGCCCTGCCCCCCTCTCTCCACTCTCATCCCCTCCCCCGCCGCACCCTGCTCAACCATCCCTCTCATCAGCCTGGTCCGTATTCGGGCTCCTGCCTTGACAAGACAAAGAGGCCAAGTCCAAGACTAAAGGCCCACGGGGAGTGGGGTAGGAGGAGAGGGTAGATGGATGAACGAACGGACAGATGAGCGTGTGGGGAGGCTGGCGATGCTCGCTCTGCTTCTCAGTGGGCACTGACAACACTTGCTCCACAGGTCCTCAAGCACAACGTAGGTTCTTTGATCCCACCAAGCAATGCCAGGTTTTTCGAAAGTGCCACGGCTTCCTCGGTCTACGAATGGTGCTGGGAAGAGGGTGGGAGACCCATTGCAGCAATTTGTCCTGTACCGCTGTCCAAGAGTCTTTGGGAGGAAGTCTGTCGGGTCCAGATGATGCCCCGTTTTCCCCCCCTCCCCTCAAAAGTGCTTCCTGGGTTCCCAAAATGGAAGCAGCAACCACATTGGGTTCTTCCCAAAACCACATTGGTGCCTTTAGGGAATGGCTGATGAAAGAGGGAAACTGTTTCAAAGGACAACTGAGGAACTTACATTCAACTTGCAGGAGGACGGTTTTTGTTCAAGGGGCTGGGTCCTCATGCCGCGTACACAGGAGAGCCCTCCCTCGTGATTCCAAATAGCGAGGGGGGGTGATTGTTGATTCCGGTAGTTTGGCAAAAAATATATATATATATAAAGAGGAAAGCATGCATACAGAATTCGGTGGCCACTCTTCCATCCTTTCAGCTTCACGCAACCCAAGAAAGATGTCCACCAACGGCTCTGTCCACGCAATACCCTTCTCAACTGTGGTTTTCGGGGCGGTCTGCTCACAACAGTTCTTTGCCGGGGGTTGGAGAGTGGAAGATTGGGGCAGAGAGGTCAACAGAAAGTTCTGACGGCATTTGTTCATGTTTCTCCCTAACCATGCAGTTGCTGACTTAAGGATGGGTGGGAACATGGACGGCCAGAGAACGCCAAGTCCAGATGGCTGTCCTCTCGATATATCCTATGAAGATTTGAAATAAAGTCGGTGAAGGGAGGCACCTCTAGTTCAACGAGGTTCTCATGGTGTCACTCAGTGCCCCACAAGTAGCACCAGTTCAAGGGTCCAGGAACAAGCTCAGCACCCCATCCTGTAAGTCTGAAAAGGCTCCCATTCCCTTCTTCCACAAGTGACAAACCTGCTGAATCCGTTTTCGGGAAATCTTGTATTAAAATCTCTTTGTTTGTCGATTGGTCTCGGCCATCATGCACCAGAGCATCAACACAATCATGCTGTCGTTAAAAACAGGCACATACTTTTCGTTCCATCCCAGTCTTCTTCTCCTTCCACAGTGGGGCAGAGGTGCGTTAATCTGAAATGTGGCAGGAGTATGGGATGCTATCCCAGAGTTCCCTTTTCCAGAGGCAATTAGCAAATCACGGGGACCCCGTCTGTGTTGAAGATCATCCCCGTGGTAGGCTCGTATGTCCCTGCTAGGTAGTAGAGGTCTTCACTGTCCTGATACTTCTTGGTCTTCAGCATCTGTTCATACTGTTCCAGGTCAACCACCAGACATTTGTGCGAGATTGTCTGGACATCATTCTCGTCCACATGAGAAGACTGGTACAGTGCTCGCTGAATTAAAAAGGAAAGAGAGAGAACATGAGGTTAGATTATTTAGAAAACTCTTCCCCTAGGCCAGGGGTTCCCCAAGTGTGCATCGTGATGCCTTAGGGATCACCATGGGATTTCCCTGGTTGCCTTCCTACCTGTTTCCCCCAGGCTCTGTCATCTTGGAACTCCCAAGATTTGGTCATCTTGGAACTCCCAAGATTTGGTGAGATCTAAGATAGCGGAGCCCAAATCTCACAAGACTTGGATCTCACCAAACCCTGCAAGGTTTGGGCACCGCCATCTTGGATCTCGTGAGATTCCACTACCTCTAAGATGGTGGCATCTGACTCAGCCAGGAAGAAGAGGCTGTGGGGGCATCATGACCCAGGTAAGTTTGGGAACCACTGCCCTAAGCTGTGAATGCTCCAGGGCCAAGCAAAAGGAGAAGAAATTATCTCCTTCGGCACACAATTTTTGCTAAAGATTCTGTCATTGCTTTCAACAACAGCTTCAAGCTCCTAGTCCTTGAACATTTCATATTCACCATTCATCCGGCCCAGTGAGTGCTGCGCTATTCCTGTGCACCCAAGCACCGGCTTGTGCCAACTCACCTCCATGAAGTCTTTCCTCTGGCTGGAAGCCTGCAGAGTGGCCGAAAGGCTCCTGCTGGATTTCTGATCCCAGCGCTGAAATTGGGAGCGCCGAGAAGTGGGGGGGAAGAAGATAAAACAAATTAACTATCTCAGGAAAGGAGGACAACCAGACAGCCAGCAATATTCACAGTACGAGAAATCTAATTCCCCGAGAATGGCTGTGCCTCCATTATTTTTTATTTACATGATTCAAAGCCCACAGTTCCCTCATGGTGTTGTGGTTTGGGAGTTGGACTTAGACCTGGAAGATTCAGGTTCAAATCCCAACAAAGCCATGAATCACTTCCTGAGTGATCTGGGGTCAGTCACTCTCTCTCTCTCTCTCTCTCTCCCAGCCTCACCCACACTGCAAGGTTGTTGTGAGGACAAAAGGAAGGGAGAAACCATGCACACAATCCTGTGCTCCTTGGGGGAAGGGTGGTATAAAAATGTGGAAAAATAAAATAACCGGCAGCCATCAGCTCCTTGCTGGGTGAGGGGCTTTCTGCTCACAGTCATGAATGGGCACCCCCATTTTACGTTAGGGCAACAAAGATATCCACCCAGAAACCGAATACCCCATGGCTTTCGGCTCACTTCTCAGCGATAACAGAAGCTGTTCCTCTCCAGCTCCCAGCCAATCCCTGGTCTGCTTCTCCCCCTTGCAAGAAAGTCAAAGGTGGCCAACTTACCTTGCCCTCATTGAGCTTCTTCCCAGGGTTGGTTTCTTCAGGGTGGTAGAACCATTTGACTCGGACCACCATATTGTTCCCCCAGGACTCCCACATGCTCTGGATGCGGCCAATGTAGGGCAGGTTGGGTCGGCCGGCCGACAGGAAGACGGCACAGTCCCCGATGCGGATGATCTCCTTCCCACGGACGATGGCCTTGTAGAAGAGCTTGCGGGCCTTCCCCTTCATCCCACGCCTCTGTGGAGTTAAAACAGGCACCTGAGTGCCACGGACAGCTTGCACGCAGGCCTCTCTCTCTCTCTCTCTCTCTCTCTCTCTCTGTGCTTTGGAAGGCACACTGTTCTTGCTTGCTCCGGGTGAGCCTGGAGCCTTTTCACACATTACGGGCAGAGGTGTGAGCTTCAGGAGGACTGAAATTCTGCACCCAGGGGACTCAAATTTTGCAATCTGCATCAACTAAGCCAATTAAGACAGACTCTGCACCCTTGCTGATGCCAGCGGCCCCAGACAAGAGCGCAAATTTAGCAAGCAACCGTGTCCTCTCAGGGCTCGCTGAGTGCCCCTTCGATCCACTGCAGTTTCCCAGTTCTTTCAGGAAGAAGTGGAAATCCCTCTTCCCTCTGTTTGGCCCCTATTGGCAGCCCCTCCTGGCAAACCTGCTCACCAGGGCTTCCTCCCCTGCACCCCCAGAGCAAGCTACCCACTCCTGAGAGCCAGAATGGCCTAGTGCAGGGGTGCCCAAACCCTGGCCCTGGGGCCACTTGCGGCCCTCGAGGCCTCTCAATGCGGCCCTCAGGGAGCCCCCAGTCTCCAATGAGCCTCTGGCCCTCTGGTGATTTGTTGGAGCCCGCACTGGCCCGATGCAATTGCTCTCAGTTTGAGGGCAACTGTTTGACCTCTCGGTGAGCTGTGGGATGAGGGCTCCCTCCACTGCTTGCTGTTTCACATCTGTGATGCAGTAGTGGCAGCAAAGGAAAGGCCAGCCTTGCTTTGTGCAAGGCCTTTTATAGGCCTTGAGCAATTGCAAGACCTTCATTCATTCATAGAAGTTCATCTTTAATATATTCATTTATGTAAACATATGTAAATTTATTCAAACTTGAAATGTAAATTAATTCTTTTTTTCCCCCGGTCCCCGACACAGCATCAGAGGCAATGTGGCCCTCCTGCCAAAAACTTTGGACACCCCTGGCCTAGTGGTTCAGGAGTCTGGCTTAGATCTAGAAGATGCAGGTTCCAATCTGCATCTGCAGCTGCAAAGCTTCCTGGGTGACCTTAGGCCAGTCATTCTCTCAGCCTCACCTACCTCACAGGGTTGTTGTGAGGACAGAAGGTGGAGAGGAACCATGTGCACCACCCTGAGCTCCGTGGAAGAAGGTGACAGTGGGGGAAAAAAATCTCATGCGGAGAGGAAGAAGGGAAATGGAAGCACAACTTGAGAGAGACCCCAGAGGCGTCACCAAGGCTCACCTGGGTAGGCTTCCCAAACCACTTCCAAAGCTGCCGCGCAGGCAGGAAGGCCGCGATCTTGGGCCTGTTCTCCACCGAAGGCAGCCTCTGGCGCTTGGCCAGCTCCTTGGTGGTGGGCAGGTGGATCCCTTCGCGCTTTTTGGGGCGGTTCTTGTTCCCGCCCTGCTGCTTCTGGGTGGTTTGCTGCTGCTGCTGCTGCTTTGGGCCTGGCGGGTGGGAGGCTGCCCGAGACTTCCCTGCCTGCTTGGCTGGTTTGGGTGGGAGGGCCTGCTGGATGGAAGAAGTGCCCGGCTGGGCCTCGGCTGCCTCGTCGTCAGAGCTGCAGGAAGAGTCTTCGTCTGTGGTGGACGGGGAGGAGGAGGAAGAGGAACTAGAGCTGGAGGAAGAGGAGGTGGAGGAGGAGGAGGAAGAGGAGGAGGAGGAAGAGGAGCTGCTGCTGCTGGAGGAAGAGGAGGAGGACGAGTTGGATGAAGACACAGGGGTGGAGGCCCTCGAACTGGCCGAGCTGCTGTCTTGAGCGCCCCCACCATTCTTCTGGCCGTCCTCCTCTCCCTCTGACTCCGAACTGCTGTCGCTACTATTGCTTTCAGATTCGTCTCCTGCGGGTACTGGCTGGGCTTTGCTCTCCTGGTCCTTGGAGGTGTTCAGGTTCTCTCCCGAACTGCCAAACTTGCCCCCAAAATTTGGCTCTCCGTTGGCCGCCTTGCTCCTGGAACTCTTCGGCTTGGGGTCCGAACTCGCCACCGGAGTGTAGCTCAGCCCCAGGATGTTCTTGGCCTCCCTCCTGCCAGCCAGGCTGGCGTCTCCCAGCATCCTCATGGCCTCCTTGGTCTTCTTGGTCTTGGGAGACATGACCCCCTCGTGGTCCAGCTTGATCAGAATCTCACTGTCGGGGATCTTCCGCTGCGCCTTGGCCGTCGAGCCAAACTCCTGCAGCTCCTCCGCAGACTTCCCTTTCTTCGACTTCGCTTTCCCGGGGGAGCCGTCGGAAGAGCAGAAGGCTCCCAGGACACCAGACACCTCGGCGTAGGGTTCGCTCCCACGGATGTTGCTGAATGTCGGAGCCTGGAAGGACGCCTGGGTCGGGCCATGCATTTTGGTGGCCATTTTGGCCTTGCTGCTTTTACTGTGGTGTTTCTCTTCTGCCGGAGCAGAGGGCGTCCTGACCGGGACCTGCTGAGATTTCCGCGAGCCTTTCACCGTTTGCTTGCTCGGGGAAACTGGCTTTTCTGGCACGAGGGAAGGGCTTGTGGGTGCTTCCCCCTGGCTTGCCTCTTCGGTCGGGCTGGTCTCTTCTGCAAAAGCAGCAGGAAAAAAGGAACGTTTAAAAGAGCATTTGCAGCACATGACAGTGGCTTCCCTCGTGGATCTACAGCAGCAGGAAGGGACAACCAAAATACTCAGGCGCTTGGAATGTCTCCCCAAGGCTAAAACGGGGGTGTCAGACATAAGGCCCACGGGCTGGTTATGGACCACAGAAGCTCTTTGTCAGACCTCACAGTAACTGGGATCTTCTAAAAAGAAAAAGAGGGGGGTCGACATGTCGTACCTGCTTTCTGCTTGGTACTCGGCTTCCTCCCACGACCTTTGCCTTTTGTTGCCGGCTCCTCTGATCCCATCCCATTCCCCTCTTTTCCTTCATTAGTGTCCTTACTGGTCTTGCGGCTGCGGCGCTTTGTACTGGGAACCAAGAGGGCAGGAGAGGGCTCAGCACCTGGAAATAGATAACATGGATCTTTGGCACACAGTTCCTTCTCTCTCTCTCTCTCAAACCCACACCCCGCTCTCTTCTAAACACATCAGGCCTGGATTCAAAATAGGACACCCACAAGAAGCTACACCACAGGCCATGCACACAAGGATGGTGAGGTCCAGCTCCCACATGCACGTTCTGGCTGTCTTTCATGCACTCCAGGCACGGGCAGGAGCTAGAGTGACCAAGTGACGGTCAGAATGTAGGACCGGCGCTATTCTTCTGGATCGGCTGTCTGCTTTGGGGAAGGATGAAAATCTGAAGGAGGGAACATGAACAGGAGTCCTATCCCGCCTAGAAGACAAGTCCTTGAACCTCTTCTACAGGCGCATACAAAGTCCCTGCCACAGGACTGCCGCAAGAGGCCAAACTCACACTGGATCTTGTAGTCGGGCGGAAGAAGCCGGATGTGAGACAAGGGAATCCGCCCCGTATCCCCATCATCAAACTCCACGGTTATCAAGTCCCCATCTTCCTCCTGGTCGTGGGCGCCTGAAGACACCAGAGGAAAAATCGGACAAGGTCTTAGCTTATGAAAGGAAAGGGCCGATCGACTGACGTTACAACACTATGCGGGTGTCCCCCATATCCGCGGTGCCTGTATCCACAAACCCCCTCCCCACTGTGCAAACGGCTTCTTTGA